>NW_026083268.1:0-63329 GCF_020184175.1 Aphis gossypii
CTTCACTGTCGGGAGTTGGACACGTACTGGATGAATTGTTTATATGGCTGCATCCGAGTTCCGTCCCATATATAAAAATTGAATATAAAGGTATACTAGTTCCGTCCCAGGTTTTTTTAATAAACATACTAATTCCGTCCCAGGTGTAGTGATCGCTGTGCAGGACACTGCGACTTCGTACAAATTAATTATTTAAACGACGTAGCACGTTCTGTGGTTGAGCTTGAGTTGTTGTGAGAAAGGTAGGTATTGAAAATTAAAACACTTGTTGTTTTAATTGAAATAAAGTAAAAGTTTATTAAGTTAAACAATATAAAACATTAAACAATAATATAAAACATAAGTAAAATAGCTTGCTGCTATGTAAAAGTTACAAGTACTGGGAATGACCGTAAACTCGCGGCGATGTGGCTGTGACAAAGTCCACGACGAGCAATAGTCTTACATTGGAGTGAACTACCTTCTTGAATAGTACTACCTTTCTGATTACTTCTAAATACTCTACTCGTATTTATATGAGTTCTCAATGACATGCAGGGGACTAGTAGTCTATTTTAGAGTGATATGATGATTTACATAATCATCAATAAATAATTATATAACTATTATATAAATGATATAATTATAGTAATATCCTATAATTATATAATTATTACTTAATCGACAGAAAAACTATGTTTTTCTGATCTCTGGCCTATCGCTTATAATGCAGGTGTATTAATAAACTATCCCAATTAAATATAATGTAATCTAATATAGTATAACACCATGCAGGTGCATTGGGTTTACTACATTCCTCCCCTCTAAGATGAAAGTCCATCGACTTTCCAAAAAAAACAAAAACAACAAAAACAAAAAAAAAACAAATCCTACGTTTTTAATTTTGGGTATAATGAAAAGGATGTCTCAGTCACTTCCTCATGAACCATTTCTAACGATCTCTCACTAGGTGCTGTGGCTTCCAGCAAGTCATTGGTATTGACTTGTGTCCACTTTTCTTCTAGTTGGAGTGGTTCCTCACATGATTTTTGCTTCGTTCTGTTTGTTATCAGTCGTAACAACAATGATATTGTACAACTGATTACTAGAATAACGATAATTGTTGTTACTCTCCTATAACAACAACCACATACATTTTTGATTCCATTTGCTGGTATAACATCTTATGTTGTCGCTGTTCCGCAGCTTGTTCTTGCGTGATTGTAATCTCGTTTAAATCACTCATTTGGTTTGTCTTGATATGTTGAAATTTCATTGTTTTGACAAACTGGTCGTTTCCACTGTCGCTGCTGGGCTCCTTGAGTATTGATGTTGGAATGAAATCTGTATATTGCGTTCTTCCGGAAATGCGTCCGGGTATAAGGACATCTCTGTTGGCATATCCACGACAAGTTTCGTTAAGGGCGATAATGCCTGCTCCTTCCAATATGTGATTTTTCGATTCTTTCTCTTCTTCGCAAGTGACAAATACTGAATCGTTATTGGTAACATATAACCACTCATTTTTATGCCTCAATTTGTGGAAGACTGTCGTAGCCATTTCCACGTAACGTATCTCACAACTTTCTGGGACCTCCCTAGGTTCCTGCATCAGGAGTATTTCACACACAGGTCTCATACTCCTGGGGTGCAAAGGATGGGTTTCGGGACATATCAGAAATTCATGAGCAGTTTTACAAATTGCAGGGTTAAAATTGTCATATGTCGAGTAGAGTTCCTTAGATTTAGTAACAGCTAAAAAATCATGCTTAGGTCTAATATACATACATTTCTTTTTATTATCAGCAACACATACCGGTAACGGTATTAATTTATATAAACTTAAGTCGTGCTGGTACACTAAAGGAATATTTAAAATAAATACAAGGTTATCTCTATTATAATACACTGTCAAATCTGATAATTTTACCAACTCAAAAACATTATTTATTTCTACCTCCAGTGGCATATTGGTCCCACTAGGTAGAACAAGTTTAATGTCTCTAAATTGTTCCAATAAAGCTCTGTTATTTATTAAGCTTGGGTGTATTTGACCTAACCTTGCACTCTGTATAATCTCGACTAAAGTGTTGACCCTCATCATTTGTATTATCATAATTTGGTTAATGATCACAAATTGTTTATTAATTTTATCAGCTTCTAGTTTAGGCAATAAAGTATTAGATATATTCAAAAATTGCTCAAGCGTTTCATTTAACTGCGTAATACGTTGTTCGTATATTTCATGCTTAATATTTATTACCCTTATATTTTCCTTTATAAGATTTATTTGGTCAAACTGAGAATCTTTTAATTTATAAATAGAAAAATCAAATTTTTTCATACATTCTAAATTACATAACCCATAAAGTATCTGTGCCGCCTGTGTAACATGTTGCCAAATGCCGCGACGCGATCGCGTTTCAACAGAGCCTAACAAAAGCTCCCTACGTTCGTATACTTTCTTTTTCATAAGTTTCGCGTGCGTTAACATGGGTTCACAGCTTCCTAGGTCCTCCCACTTGGTAAGTTCAGTACACATGGTTTTTATTTTTTCCAGACGATCCTCAAAAACGGTCCATTGTTCCCTATAACAGGATGTATCCAGATAAATCGCTAAATCCCATGTATTAGTTATGATTTTAATAGGTCCTAAATTCTCATAATATATTCCAGATGTTTGTCGTATTTGATTGTCTTGGTAATGTAATTGTGCCCTTGCCAATTGTATTCCCAAAAGTAACCATACCATACTGTAATACAATAAAGTATATCGTATATAAAATTTTCGAAAATCTACACATACCCGTAATTTCTGTTTACCGTCATCGCCTATTTTCTTTTCCACTATTACTAACGGAGAGTTAAATGGTGACACGGAATTTTGAACAATGTTGTCTTGTTTTATTTTCGTTATCTGTTCTTCGATTTCGGCTTGATATGCCCACGGAATACGATATGGTCTTATATTTATCGGTTTTGTAATACGCGGCGTATTAATTTTATACGTGACGACGTCTGTTGCCGTCAAACTGTCCCCCTCCAAATAGAATATGTCGGAGTACTCATTACATATACTTATAATATTCTTTTTTTCTTCCGCGTTTAAATGTTCAGTTTTAATCGTTTCATTTAATAGCCGGAGCCTACCAGGTTGCCCTTTGCCCTCTGTTCGCTCATTACTCGGCTGATTAATTACAAATAGCTTATCTGTATACGGTTCCCATTTAAAATGGCTCGTGGTCAATTCGTCGATAATAAACGGTTGTTCCGATATATTAATTATATTACTTATAATTTTATTATTTTTAACGGGGCTTAAACTATTCGCTATTATCACGTCTTCGTTTATTTCGTGTTTTTTAATCGCTATTAAGTCGGAGCTAATTAATTCATCCGCTTCTATTCGTAATACACAATTACTACGCGCAGGTATGATTATCGGTTCGACTTTGTTTTGCGCGAACGACTCAGGTATAATTAGAACGTCTTTGTCCATGTCAATGATTGCTTTGTTGGCTTTAAGAAAAGCTATGCCTAATATTCCTGTCCCAGGTATTAGAAAATCATCACAGACTATGTCGAATTTTACTTGAAAAGTTTGATCTTTAATAAATATTTCTATCGTGACGGTTCCTATTGTTCGTGTTGCGGTCGCGTTTATTCCTTTAATACTACGTTTTTCCGTTTCGTTAACAATTACGTAGTTTTTAAGTGCCGATAATTTTATTATATTCATGTCCGCGCCGCTATCGATTAAAATTTATGCTCATCTCCTACGAAATCGATCGACCTACATAAAATATGCTCCGCATGAATCGGTGTAATTACGCGTATATTATTCTTGATATCACCGACTGTTCGGTTATCTGACCCCGAGCTTTCGCCTGAACTACCGGATGGCTCCCCCTCGGTTAGTCTTTTAAGCTTCCTACACTCGTTGGTCTCATGATTATTTTTCCTACAAAATTTACAATATCTTACTTGACCCGTATATTCTTTCTTAACATCGGTTTTGTTTGTAATATTTTGTTCAGGTGTTTTACATTCATTCGCGTAATGACCCATTTTATCGCAACGGAAACATTTAATCTTACTTTTATCAATTTTTTCTCCCGTTTGATTAGATTTCCCTTTGAAATGGTTTTTATTATTACTTTCGTGTACTCTTGAGGCTTCCCCTCCTATACCGAAAGTTTTCTCCTGTTCGATACCTATTAATATGGCCTCTTCAAAGCTAGTAATATTACGCGCTAGTAAAATTATTTGAATGGCCTGTGACACGCCGGAAATAAAAACGCTGAGTGCATGCGACTGTACCGTTTGCGCGATTATTTTTGCTTCATTGTTGGTCTTTCCTATAGTTAATGCGTGTGTTAATTCGTGATAGGTTTTTTCTATGCGCTGCGCGAAATCTTTTACCATTTCCTTCTGACCCTGTCTCATCGAACTTAATTGTGCTTGTAAGTACTGCACAGAGTGAGATGTTCCAAATATAGTTCTAAGATGTGCCTTAAGCTCCTCCCAAGATGTAATTTCCCTGTATCTAACCGCGTCAAAAGCTTTACCCTTTTAACTGAGTAAGTACAGCGTCTAAAATATCAGATTTAATTGCATCGGGAATTTTCGAAAATACGAAATCGCATCGGGCAATGAATGATGCTAGATCAGTTTCATTTCCGTCTGTGAATTCTGGAATAAATCTCAAGGCTGTAATAAAATCTAATTGATTTGCCATATTTGTTATCTCCCCTCTAAACGTTCGGTTAAGGTCTATTAAATCACTCGTCGATTCGTCGGTATTTTCGGTACTCAACGTATCGGTTAAACCAGAATCTGCTGATACTGGTGCTATTAAGGCTGGGTCCGATTCACTTGAACCCTTACTCCTCAAATACATTTACTGAGTATAACCCTCAGTCTTTTCCCACAGATTTGACAGTATAAGATAATAAAAATAACTTACACTTTGCTCATCTCTGCTTTGGAAGTTGAAAACTTGCGCTCCTTTATACGCTCTGCTGGCGAGGTTGCGCTGCTCCGTGAACTTGGTTCCTTGAGCTGCCTTGCTGGCTTGAAAAGACCGCGTCCTTGAACTGTCCTGTTCTGACTGCTGATCCTTCTTGATAACTCGTGCTGTCCCGTTGAACGTGGTTCGTCGGTGGGTCTCAAGTTACTTAAAATTTTTGTATAATTTTATTTCACTCGATTGAGATGACCCCACACCTGACACCAAATTTGTGTAGTGATCGCTGTGCAGGACACTGCGACTTCGTACAAATTAATTATTTAAACGACGTAGCACGTTCTGTGGTTGAGCTTGAGTTGTTGTGAGAAAGGTAGGTATTGAAAATTAAAACACTTGTTGTTTTAATTGAAATAAAGTAAAAGTTTATTAAGTTAAACAATATAAAACATTAAACAATAATATAAAACATAAGTAAAATAGCTTGCTGCTATGTAAAAGTTACAAGTACTGGGAATGACCGTAAACTCGCGGCGATGTGGCTGTGACAAAGTCCACGACGAGCAATAGTCTTACATTGGAGTGAACTACCTTCTTGAATAGTACTACCTTTCTGATTACTTCTAAATACTCTACTCGTATTTATATGAGTTCTCAATGACATGCAGGGGACTAGTAGTCTATTTTAGAGTGATATGATGATTTACATAATCATCAATAAATAATTATATAACTATTATATAAATGATATAATTATAGTAATATCCTATAATTATATAATTATTACTTAATCGACAGAAAAACTATGTTTTTCTGATCTCTGGCCTATCGCTTATAATGCAGGTGTATTAATAAACTATCCCAATTAAATATAATGTAATCTAATATAGTATAACACCATGCAGGTGCATTGGGTTTACTACACAGGTTTTTCTTAATGGATAATATACTTATTCTGTCTTGTAACATGTCTTTAAGAAATAAAGATGATATTTCCACTCAATAATCGAATTTAACAATATCCTATTATATAGAAATAAAGATAATATTATTTTTAGTTATCACACTAAATAATTGAATTTAACAATATCCTTTTATATAGAAATAAAGATAATATGTAATAAGATTTCAGTTAACGAAACTAAATAAACTTTTCAGTCGTTATTTGTGCGTTTACGTGTCATTTAATATACCTATTAAACATGGATACTATGTACAGTCAAAAAGGTAAAATTTTAATAATTAAAAATGAATTTAAATTTTGTTTTTATAAAGAATTGAATAATAATATTGAACGCTGGAAGTGTATTCATAAACAATGCAAAGCATATATAAAAATTGGTAAGATAACTAAATTAATAATAATTAATTTTTTATAATAATAAGGCATAAAGGTACTTAAAATAATTTTTTACATTAGGAAAAAATAAAGAAATTGTCTTTGAAAATTTAAACCACAATCATGATAGAACTGAAGAAACTAATTTAAATCGTCAAAAGCTTAATAATAAATTAAAAAGAAAAGCTGTTAATGATATATGTGAAAAACCAGCGAAACTTATTCATAAAGAACTTTCTAATCCTGATGTTAATACAATTACCTCTAATGATATAGACTTAAATAGAAAAAATATCCATCGTGCGAGGTCTTCCATATTATCAATATTACCCACATCCATTGAAGACGTTCATGAATTATTGAAAAAAACGACGATATACATACAAATAATGACGAAAATTTTTTAATTATAAATGATCCAATTACACACATTATTATGTTTACTTGCTATACAAACTTATCTCATTTAAGTAAAATTCGTACTATTTATGTTGATGGAACCTTTAAATGTTGCCCAAAACAATTCACAAATTTTTTTACGATTCATGGATTAAAAGATTCAAATAGTTATATTCCATTAGTATTTTTTTTTACTGCCAGATAAAACTAAAAACACATATGAAAATGCTTTTAAATTTTTAAGAACAGAATGTGATAATCTCCAGTTAAAATTTACACCACAAACTATTTATGCAGATTTTGAAAAGGCTATACATAATGTCGTATACACAGTTTGGCCAGAAATAGACTTAAGAGGATGTCGATTTCACTTAGGTCAATCATGGTGGCGTAAAATTCAAGATCTAAAATTGTCCACTCTTTATAGGAATAAAAATTCTGAGATTGGTAGATTTTTAAAATATATATTTGGATTGCCATTTTTAACACCAGATGAAGTAGGTGATTTTTTTGCGTCTGAAATGATGAGAATCAAACCAGTTGATAGAAAAGTAGACTTATTTCTAGATTACTTGGTCGATAATTATATTTCACCTGAATCTACTTATCCACCTAGTATATGGGCTGAATTTTCACATAGTACTTTCCGTACCACAAATAATTATGAATCATTTCATTCTAAATTCAATGGAATGTTTTATCATGCCCACCCAATTATTTATCAATTTATAGAAGCTTTAAAATATATTCAACAAGATTCCTACATAAAATTAAGAAGCACTATGAAACGAAGGAACCCTATATTAGCTAAAGAAGATTTTATTAAAAAAAAATGTATAAATATAGTTTTGGTCAAATATCACGATTGGAATTTGTTAATAAGAAATATCCTTTAAATTCAATCCAATTTCAAATTTTTAAAAATGTATTATAATTTTATTTTTGACTATTTATAAATAATAGGTATATTTATTTTTGTATTACAATATGCCTGTTTGACTTTAACTTTGACTATTTAATATTTATTGAATTTTTAATTGAATTTTATTATTTATATTATTAGGATTAATTATAATTAAATCATGAAGATGTACTAATATTACTAATATTATGAATACCTATATTTTTTGTATACATTTAATAATAACAATACTGTACATATTATTTATAATTATTTTAATTCTACTTTTTTTTAACCGGGACGGAATCGGTATGCGTCTTTTTTTAACCGGGACGGAATTGGTATGTACCTTTTTTAACCTGGACGGAATTGGTATAAAAAAAGGTTCTTAGGACGGAACTCGGATGCAGCCGTTTATATTGACCTGAACTGTACATAAAGTAACTTCGCCGTATCACCCACAGGCAAATGGCCTTGTCGAAAGATTCAATCGCACCATAAAAAATTATTTGCTCAAAGTATGTTAACTCTTAAAGTATGATAAATATTAAATAATATAGGTACCTATTAAAACTTTAGTAACCTTAATTTTATAGAAACACAATGAAAATAAAATTGATTGGCCTAACGTCTTGCAAGGTGTTTTGTTTGCATACCGATCTGTACCACACACTTCAACTAAATATTCTCCATTTTTTGTACTATACCAAAGAGAGCGAATTCTTCCAGTTGACATCAAATATTCACTTAACGAATGTGGTAATGAAATTGAGAAAAATGTTTTCACTGGAGAATTTGATAAAGACAAGTTTGAAGAAACATTGCAGAGTATGCTATCAATGAGAGGTACATACATATTTACTCTTATTTTTTCAATTAAAACCTAATTAATATTTTGGTATTATTAAATAAAAGTATAATTTCAATAGTTTAATTTATTTTGGTTTTTTGTTTTCTAAAATAGATTTGTTAAATAATCGTTAGAAGTTTTATTATAGATTAAAATAATAAATGTTGTTTACAGTTAGTAAAATTTATATACCTTGGCAAAGTTAATAATGGTTTTAATATTATATATTATATTATTATTATATTTAGGTCCACTACTTTTTCTAGTT
The DNA here is from genome assembly GCF_020184175.1 of Aphis gossypii. Classification (NCBI taxonomy): domain Eukaryota; kingdom Metazoa; phylum Arthropoda; class Insecta; order Hemiptera; family Aphididae; genus Aphis; species Aphis gossypii. The sequence continues at coordinate 8,703 of NW_026083268.1, forward strand.
TTTATTAATGATTTGCCTCGTGTCTATAAAATTATTGCTTTTTGCAGATGATGCTAAATTATTTTGCTCGATTCAATCTATATCAGACTCTGAGATATTACAAGATCAGCTAAATAAATTTTATACTTGGAGCGTGAATAACTGTCTTGAATTAAATATTGATAAATGTAACATTATTTCATTTACCCGTTCAAAAAAGCCAATTATATTCAATTACAAAATTAATAATATCAAATTAGTCAGAGTAGCTGTGATTAAAGACCTACAGTGCGTTTCACAACAACTGCGACTCGACGCTAACGCGCCTCGTGGCGGATTTGTCTCAAACCAGGGGTTCTCAATCTAGGGTAGGAAATAGCGTGCGTTTTTTCGAAACAAATGGTAAGAGCAGCTGGGTTATGGGTATGTTTATTTTATTTACTGCTGTTGTGTATGAGTAGGTTTGATACTCCCTACCCACCCCATGCGTAGGAATGTGGTCAAACAACAACCCCTGTTGCAGCTATAGTTATTGTGCCATCTAGATTCTAGACTCCAGTGTGTAGTGCGTACTGTTGTACTGTTGTTCGTTGTTGACTATTCCTTACGCATTACTTACGTATTACGTCTTTGCGATTTATATATATTTTTTAATATAGTTAATTATTTATTTAAAAATGTCTAACCATTCAGTAGATATTCACTCTCAAACTAAAAAAATGGTTTTTAGTGTATATTCGTATTTTAAAAAATTATCTAATGACTCGTCGAATCCTGAAGTAGCAAATTTTTTTCTAAAAGCGCAACAAAAGACTTCTGAAGCATGTGGTATCAGCATCGGCAGTGTTAAAAGAATAACATCGGAAGGTTCTAAAGCCCCTTTAGATCCAGAAACTGAAGGACCGAAATTTACCTCTCCTCGTAAAACATTCAAACGAATTAAATTTGCTACAGATATTGATGACTTTGACCAAGAGGTTGTACGACGGACGGTCCACGAGTATTATGACAAAGGTGAGTTTCCTACATCCTTAAAAATTTTATCTAAATTTCAAGAAAAAACTGACTACAAAGGTTCTAAAACGTCAATGTGGAGAATTTTGAAGTCATTAAAATTTAGGTACAAAAAATGCAATGACGGCCGTCGATTTCTGATGGAGAGAAACGATAATGTCGCTATGCGTGTACGGTTTTTGAGACAAATGGTTAACCTTCGTAAAAACAATGATGTTCGACCAGTTGTCTATTTAGACGAGACATGGGTGAACCAAAATCATACACGAAATTACATTTGGCAAAATTCGGAGGGTAAAGAAGGATTTAAAGTACCGACAGGCAAGGGAGGTCGGATTATTATTTGCCACGCTGGTTCGAGTTCATTTGGGTTTGTGAATAATTCAAAATTAGTATTTCGTTGTAAATCGGGTCCAACTGAAGACTATCACTCCCATATGAACTCTGTTATATTTAAAGACTGGTTCATACAAATGCTCAACAATTTGGAAGAGCCATGTGTCATAGTTATGGACAATGCACCATACCACTCTAGTCTTGTTGATAATTATCCAAAGAGTAATGAAAAAAAAATCAATGTTCAAAAATGGCTACAAGAAAAGGGAGTTCAGTTTTCACCCCTGGAAACGTTACCGGAGTTACGAGAGCGAGTCAAGCAGTTAATACCACAAGAAAAAAAATATGAGCTGGATCAGATTGCGTTGTCAATTGGTCATGAGGTGATACGGCTACCTCCGTATCACTGCCAATATAATCCTATAGAGCTAATTTGGGCGCAAGTAAAAGGAAAAATCGCCGAAGAAAATACAAGCTTTAAAATCGCGGACGTCGAAAAATTGGCTCATGATGCATTGGATTCCGTAACAGTTCACGTCTGGAAGAGGTGTGTGACACATTGCAATAAACTGCAAGACGATGATTACGTCAAAGAGGGCTTACGTGACGAAATTTTGGAACCAATTATCATGACAATAAATCCAGAAGATAGCAGTGAAAGCGAAGATGATGACTATTAATAAATATATATATATACATATTTATACCAAATTAACCATATGTAAATATTATGTAATATAGATATATGTAATTTTTTTTACATATTTTTATAGTTTTAAGTTATTTAAAAATAATTAAGTGTAACATAAAATATGATTCGTTGATTATCTTATTTAATAAATGTATAATTTAAAAAAGTGTAAAATATTCGTTATCAATTTTAAATTTGCCGCGTATTATTACGCGCTAGCTTTAGAAACCCTGATGAAAAAACACCACGAGGAGCGTTAGCGTCGAGTCGCAGTTGTTGTGAAACGCACTATAGGAATATATTTTGAATCAGATTTTTCTTTTAAGTTCCATCATAAAAAAATTTTAAATAAATCCTATAGAAGGCTAGCCTTTATTAATAGGAATACTCAAAATTGTAAACAGCCCTCAAGCTTAAAAACTTTATATTGCTCGCTCGTACGATCTTCACTAGAGTTCGGATCCATAATTTGGTCTCAAAACCTGTCTACATACTTGAATGATCTTGAGATTGTTCAATATAAATTTTTAAAAAGAATAGCTTATGTCTCTAATATGCCTATGTCTAGTAATATATTTAAACCCGTTCAGTTCTCAATAGGTCTGGATTCGATCGATCTAAGAAGACAACTCTCTGATATATTATTTAAATATGATCTATTAAATGGTTTTATTGATTGTCCACATCTACTGGCTTTACTAGGTATCAAGGTTCCCACTTTCTTCTCCAGGACCAATGATTTATTTGTCATCCCTTACTATCGCAAAAGTTATGGTGCCGATTCGTTTTTCCCTCGCGCTCTGTCACTAGCTAATAAAATATCCCCATCAGTTGATTTTTTTGATTCTAGTCGTAATAAATTTAAGTGTAATGTATTATTAATATTAAGATGTATTAATGATGTTTAATTGTTATCATTATTTTCCATTTAAGTAATCAGTTATATTTCTGTATTTGTACATTTGTAGTATAATTCTTTATTATTATTATTATTATTATTATTATTTTATGATTTTTTTATTTTTATTTTTTATTTTTTTTCTTTCCTTTGTTTATTGTAATCAAAATTTGTAAGTTTCCGTTCATGTAAATTGTCAACTGTATTATACCTTATATTCAAATGGCTCAAGCCCGTTAATTCAATTAAATAAATAAATAAATAAAAAATATATATATATGATATATATTGGTACCTTCGAGAAAGTATTTTTAAGTAATAATATAACTTTTTCGTATAAAAGCCAAAAAATTTAAAACAAAAAAAAATATATCATTATAGCTTAAACAATTGTTGAATTTTACCTATTACTGACACTCGTTATTATTACATTATACTTATACATAAATACTTAAATTAATTAATTCTAATTTTCACAACATATGACGTATTCTAAAATTATAATGTTATAAAAGTTATTTAATAATAAATTTTACGATGTATACAAATAAAAGTTAACTATTTAATGTTAAGAAAAAATTCAAGACAACGTGTCGGAAAACATTCAACACGCTTAAAACCAACAAAAAATTCCTTATGCCAAAAGGCATCCTCGCGCAGATAACGTGTTTGAAGTTGGAGATAAAGTATTGTTGAAAAATCTGCGACGGGAAGACAGAAAAGGAGGATGGGCTTTAATGCCATGGATTGGACAATTGGATAATTCATGAAATCATTAATAACAATTTATGTATTTTAAAAAACGGAAAAAATTACTAAAAACCTAACACTTTCTCAAAAATATTACAAGTCCCTTCACAACATGTATAATTACTATCAGTTTTAAGTAAATGAAAAATTTTAAAATGATAAACTAAAGATTTCCAATTATCAGCATTAAATTTACATAGATAACAAAGCATTTTTAAAAATTAACTTACAAAAATATCTAGTTACAATACACCGTCAGGTAGATACAGCAAAGCGATGTAGTTCAATCATAAACCTTTTGAAAACACTATTACCCACTAAATATTTGTTAAATGAATAACACTGCCTAAATAAAAATAAAAATATATATAGGTAGGTATTGATAAAAATTAGAAATAAATAAATTATGTTACTTACTTGAAACGTACTGTGATCATCAAAATATTCAAGCTTTTTAAACGAAAAGCATGGCTCATTTAAAACAATTTGAAAATACAAAACTACCAATATAGGTATAACTGGTAAAGGTATAGACAATACACCATCAGGTAAATGATGTACTGATGTATTTAATTCAATAACCTTTTTAAGACACTGGTAACAACTAGATAACTGTTAAATTAATACTTAATGCAGACGTGCAGTATGAGTTCTCTCAACGGACATTTGGCATGAAATGTTAATTGTCAATATCGAATGTACGAATGACGGATTAAGTTTAATTTTTGATAATATTATAATAAAAATATGATAATAGTGTTGTTACAAAGACAATATATCGTCAATTCTGGGGAATCCCGACTTATAAATATAAATATTAAATGTTCGAAAAACACAACGTACATGATAATATCCATAATAGACATATTATTAATTTGATAATATATTATTAATTTTATTATTTTATTGTTCATATTGTTGACAATATGCATATTCAAATTGGTTAAATAATTATAAATTCAACAAACTTATTGTCATTATAACAAATTATTGTCTATATGACAAATGTAAGCATTGTTCAAGTTTAATAAGACGATATTGTCAATGTTACCAGGGGTTTTTTTTCAGTGTAGGTACTTATTCAAAATAAGTGGATCCAACCATTAATAAAACTTATTTTTGATTGTAATAGGAGTTTGAGGTACTGATATTGAAATATTTGCTGCTGCAATTTATTTTAAAACATCAGTGTACGTATATTGTACTCAAACACACACTTGGCAGCTTTTTAGTAAAGAAATTAATTTGAAAAGTGTATTGAAACGAGGAGAAAAATGTTTGTATCTGGAAAACTAAAACAACACCCATTATGAAGTAGTTATAGATGTGACTGATATAGATTGACTAATAAGTTCTTAATTAATTATAAGATAGTATTTTTTTAATTTTTACTTTTGTAACAGGCTTGACTATTTTTTGTTCAGAGCCATTTAATGAATATGTATAGTATTTATATAAGTGTATATTTGATGTTGTATTGTTAAAATGTTAAGTTTTACTTGTTTATTTATTTCATAGTTTTTTGTATTAATTTATTTAACAGTTTTTCATCTTAATTTTCCTAACCTAAGGCCCAAAATTAGCCCATAATAAACCCAAAGATTTGTTTAGCAGTGATAGGAGCCCAGATACATCTACAGTAAATAAAGATTATAATACTCCTATACCAAATAACTTTGACAATAATTTAAAATATACTGGCCCAAATATTAGGTCACGAACTCACAAAAATAAAAGATACCTTAGGAAATCTAGAAGTTTAGAATCATTATTCGCTGATACTAAGGGAAATATTTCAACTTCAGTACCTTCGGATCAAATATGTGAAGAAAACACACCAAAACAATTAAATAAAAATACCGAACGATTCGGTTTAACATTTTTGGGGGTGGATAATTCGTGTACCATTTTCAAAATGAACAATACAGTTCTTTCATTAGAAACAGCCATTAAATTGGTTCCTTTTTTCAATGGTGAAGATTCAACCGATATTTATCCTTATCTTAGTGCATGTGATTTCGTAATGTCTAATGTCGATAACAGCATAAAGCCAGTTTTGTTACAAGCTATTCGTACAAAATTAAGTAAAAAAGCTTTTGCAATAACTCAACATCGCGATGTAGAAGATTGGGCAGGACTTAAACATTTACTCGAATCAAATTTTTGTACTAAACGTACACCAGGATATCTACAACTTGAACTTACATCAATAAGATAGTCTCAAGGAGAGTCAGTTCATGACTACTCTACAAAGGTTGAAAATCTACTCAACGAATTATGTAATGTGAGCACAAAGGGAAAATCAACCACAGATGCCGCAGCAATACGTACATATATGAAAGAAATTACTTTAACGACATACGTAGAAGGATTATTACCTCATTTAAGAACAGTGATTAAATTAAGAAACTTTGAAACACTGGAAGATGCGATGAAGGCAAGTCTTGAAGAGCAGAACATTTATCAATCATCAAATGAGACTCAACGAATACTTGAAGGAGGAAACCAAGGCAGAAATAACAATCATAAGTTTTGCGAAATTTGCAATCGTAATAATCATTTTACAAATCAATGTAGTGTTGTATTATATGTATGAATATTTTATAAGAGATGTTAGTACGTAAGAAATAAGTTAAGAAAAACTATAGATAATAAGTAAAACAGTAAAATTCAATAAGTTAAGCAATAGTTAATTATTCACAGAAATAGGTTAAAATAACAATTGTGCAATTCGGTGCCAGTAAACTTTATATTACAGTTAGCATAGTAAGCAAGATATAATAATAAGAAATGTAAATAAATTTGTTTAATAATTTACTAATCGGGTTAAAATAACAATTACACAATAATCATAGTATCTATAATTGTAAATTTAACGTAGTAATAGAAAAATGTAGAACAATCGATAGTAATTCGATTGTAAGTGTAATATATAAGTGAGATGGCTAAGACAGCAAAGGTAGTCAGTGGTGGTGATCGTGTGACTCGATCACCACCGGACGTCGTGTTCAAACTTCAAATAAAGTATTTTGCGTTATTTTGTGTTTAACTTTATTTTGGTATACGTCCGAGTAATCGGCGTATACGACAGTAGGTATGGAAATAGTAGTCAAGATACTGGCCAACAATATATTCAATCAAAATAATAAAGATGTGAAAAAGATAACATGTACTTATTGTAACAAGCCGGGACACTCCGAAGATGTATGTTACAAAAAGAAAAAAACAAATAAATCCAACGGACAGTCTTCGGGAAACGGGCCAAGACCGAATGGCTCGGGCAACCAATCGGTCAAAAAATTAAAAACTATAGCCTTAAACCTGCAAGAACCTTGTCATTCAGAATCAAATTAATTGATAATCATGCTTTATATAAAATTCCACAATGTACAAAAAATATCGTAAAGCTACTTGTAGACACAGGGGCTGATCTTAATTTAATAAAACTAGATGCTCTTCACGATGATGTTCAAGTATCAGACACGAAAATATTCATGCTACAAGGAATAAATGATCAAACAGTTAAGACTATGGGATTTACAATGTTGACAGTCATAAATGGAAATTAATCTGCCGAAAGTGAATTTCATGTAGTTCCGACAAATTTCCCAATTATAGGTGATGGTATTTTGGGAAAACCATTTTTAACGGAAAATCAAATTGTCATCGACGTGGGAAAAGGGGAAATTACATCAACATTAGATGACGTCACAACTATTCCAGCTAGATGTGAAGCAATTATTCCAGTAGATGTGTCAGATTTACAAATTCAAGAACATCAGAGCATACTAGTTTACGCTCAAAATATAAATAATGAAATAATATGTGGAAATATATTGAATCAAGTAAAAAATCATCAGATTCTTATAAGTATAATTAACCCAACAGAAACTCAGATTGTGGTACCCATACCAAAACTGACAGAGTTATCACACGAAATAATAAATGAAGAATCGATAAAACATTATGTACACACTGATAAAGTAACAAAAAATGAACAAAATAGGATTCAACTTCTAAAGAATTTACTCAAAACAGATCATATGAGTAGTGTAAAATAGCCGGTTCTGGATCCCCCCCGCTTCACCACCCCCCGCCCATAAACGCGGCAGGTTGCGGCAGGCTGTGCGGCAGGTTGCGGCAGGCTGTGCGGCAGGTTCTACGTCACGACCACTACCCCCCGCGCGTATCGTGGCCCTATACCCCGCCACTATCCCCGTCCCACCCCGCGCGTATCACGACCCTATCCCCGCCCCACCCCGCTACCCGGCAATCCCCGCGGCCCAGGTCGCGGCACACCCCCCGCCTCAGCGTGCCGCCGCCGCCGCGTATCGTGGCCCTACACCCCACCCCGCCCCGCTACCGCGGCAAGCCGCGCCAGCCCCGTTACGTCATACATACTATATACATACCTATATACTATATACGTACATACTATATACATACATACATACATACATACTATATACATACATACATACATATATACATACTATATACATACATACATACATATATACATACATACATAGCTATATACATAACACATAAGTGCGCGCGCAGGGAGCTCGTGGCACCCTCTATCCGGTCCGCCAACCCTTTTATCGTATACGCGCGAATTTTCGCGCTAAATTAATATTGTGCTCGCCGCTTGACGTTTTGAGCGCCGTAAGTCGATCTAGTCTCGATAACTGATTACGCAGATTTATTGTTAACTATAAGATAATATCGTTATATAATATATTTCACGCGGCAGTGACGCTCTGCCCGCCCAACGTTTGACAAGTGCGTTTAATTATTAACAGTGTGAAGGAACAAAAAATGGCAGGTCAAGCTATTCCTGTTCAGGTTTACGGTGGACTTGCGAGTAAAAATATACAACGCTCGTCTACTAAACAGTCACTACCACCACCACCACCACCACCTAACGATTTAATTGACGCCACGAACTTCGTTATAGACTTCGCTGCACGGAAGTCCATCAACATAGGACTCGATCCGTCGGACGTATTCAACGTATCCGTACAGATAATAACACCATCGCGTTATGTAAGCATAACAAGTGACTTTTTGCGGCGTATTTACTCATTGATGGGATATATTCTCTCAATTATATCCGACCCACCTGTTAAAAGTCGCGAGAGACTTTTCCTAAAAGATGAAATTAACACGCTGTCCAAAACTACTTATCGTGGCGAAAATATGCTCGTAATCGAGTCACATCTCCGTCAAGGATGTCGCGTGCTTTTGAGCAGGCAAAATCTACTAAGATATGCAATGGGCAATCGACGAATCGATCGCGCGAAAATCTAATGTCGTACGATCTACAGTAATGGAGCAAACTGACCTCATTGCGTCATATTTAAGTATGAACGTTTATGTGGAAAAATCTGCGTGCGTTGAAGAAATGATTGCTGCCACCCGAAATATTCATATTAATTTACACACAATGAATATAATACCGGAGAGTCAATGCAGTTTCATTAACCAGATTAAATTGTTCGCCAACAAACAATTAGCATTGTGTTGGTCGGTGAACGTTCAGGCTAGCAGCGCGCATTGTTTACCCAATAGTGATAGCAACGGCAACGGTGTTAACCGTGATACCGCTTGGTCAGCGAACGTTGGAGATTCCACCTTGCATTGTTTACCCAATAGCGATGGTGGTTGCGGCAACGTTGTTAACCGTGGTGGCGGCAACGTCAGAGCTGGAGAGGTAATATTATATTATATTATACTATGAATATATTGTATGTTATATATATAATATTTATACGTAATATGTTATTTACAGTTTATCGGTTTCCATGAAAATATCGACCCTACATTGCTGACATTTATGCAGTGTACCGATAATGGTGTCCAGATGCTGTAATCTGCCCACTACATTCAATCAATCGTCCGTCAAGGATACAAGGGGTTAGAAAGAATGCCGGTCCCGTTATAAGATGAAACACATGTGCATTATAATACTTTTCTGTACTATCTGTATTTAGGTCATCCGCTCACGCATTAATATAACATATTTTATACATTTTGTATTACTTATATTATTGTAAAGACTTGTACATGCATGTAATATTGTTGAATTTCTTCATATTATATTATACTTTGGGGAAAAAAAAACGCGTTATATTTTGTTATTTTTACTTTATTTATTACAAAAACATAATTATGCATAATATATATAATAGTATACATACTCTAGTTGTACATATTGAGTAAAGTGAAAAAAAAAAAAAATACAGATTATTTTATATATACAAGGATAATATTATATATACATTTTAAACTATAATACTAAATTTTTCTAACTTCTCCGCTAAATGGGTTGTACTGAATGACTCGATCATGTATAACTAAACAATAGGCTGCCGTGTTTGGTGGAAAATTATTAGCTGCCTCGATTTCAACTCGAAGATCTACGTTGGAAATCTTAGCGTCATCATTTTGCCGTGAACAATCTATGCAGATAAATGGCCCCAACTCTTTATATTTTTCCCTCGTCAGGCACGGCTGTCCAGTAAGTCTCTCGTAACATCTCGCACGGGGCCATACCCAGATTCGGCGTGGAGTGCACATTGACGAAGCTGATGTAGGTCGCCAACCCACAGCCGAAATTCGAAAATCGGAGCATGCGGGATTTTCTTTATACAAATAAATAAATAAATTGGGAAAGGGAAAAAAAAACTTAAAACATAGTGATGGGGATTGGATTTTTATTTTTTAATATACTAGATAATAAAATTTTAATTTATGGCCAAGAAAAGCCATACGGCATAAAAACTTAGCCGCAACTGAAGGTCACCGAACAAAACAAATACAAACAAATGATAGATAATATTAACATGAAATTGGACTGTACGTCAATTCAAGCACGGCTCCGATGATAGGTTACCGGCGTATAGAATAATAAGTAATAGGTATATAATAATAATAATAGTAAATCACCGGCCAAGGTGTGGGTGTATGTAAATAAAATAATAAAATTACATTACCATTTTTGTGAGTGCCATGGAGTGTCGTCCTAAAAACGCCCTCGGCGATTTTACCTTTTTCTACTCGGCCATGCTGCTGTTCGTTGAAGCGAAGGGAAAGAAGTGCGTTAGAGGTGGCCGTGTTCGGGCGAGTTATCCACCGAACGGCGTTATATAATTTTGGTTGCGTAATTTGGTAAAATATGTTTGGCCGGTGTACTTTACACTTTTATATTATTATATTATGTCGTTAATGAGGTGTTATTATTATTCAGTGTCGGCCGGTCATCCGAACACGGGTACTAGGTATACGTGATAGTGTGTGTGTGTATAGAACTCGGTGTTGCCTATGAGCGGGGGCTGAGGGGACCGTGGGACGGAGAGCGTTATCGCATAATGGTTTATAATTATTAATAGGTAGGAATTACAATTTCGATCGTTACAGAAACCCCCCTGTAGAAGTGTTTCGGACCTGTCTGAATCGCTTCTACATAAAGAAAGCAAGGGAGAAATTGGATATATATATAGATCATCAGTTCAGATTCGGACCTAGTCCATTATCACGATATTTTGGTTGGACTGTGTTAGGATGGATATACTTTCTAAGGAAAACGACATTGTAAGTTCCACGGACTTGATTCGTCACAGGATCAGCCACGACATATGCATTACAGCTTTTTATTTCAACGACTTTATACGGTCCTTCATACAACATAAAAAATTTCTTAATCTGGTGGTCAACGGCGGAAGAGGATCGATGTGTACGGACAAGAACTTCTTCCCCTACTAGGAATTTGACGGCTTTTCCACGGCGGTCATGACGAATCCGGCGTTCCTCAGCTCTCGTGCGCTGAACTTCGGAAGCCATGGTGAGCTTAACTATTAAGTCATCACTACGCTTCGGGGGACATTCAACAGCTTCGTATATGGGACTATACCTGTCAGCCTTTAAAAATATCTCGCTGGGAGTGAAACCCGTCGATTCGTGAACGGTGTTGTTCAACACCCACTCAATATACCGAACGTATCGAGGCCGCTCAGTATGGGATTGATGACAATAGGTACGAAAAAATCGACCGAGCTCGCGCATAACTCTTTCGACTGGGTTGCTTTGAGGATGATATACGCTAGTAGTCGTAACCGAGACACCAAGAGTAGAAAGACGGGTTTGCCACACATTGCTAACAAACTGGACTCCGTGGTCTGATACAACGGTTTGAGGAGCACCATGGACTTCTATATAGTCGGTGATCATACGATTTGTTACTATAACTGCAGTAGATCGTTTGATCGAAAATAATCGGACAAATCGAGAAAAACAGTCTAGTACAACGAAAACATACTTTACGTGATTCCACCCAGATGGCAATGGACCATACAAATCAACACAGACTCGCTGGAGGGGAGCATTAGCTAATACATGTTGCATTTCACCTTCTGTCCTAACGGTACTGAATTTTGCACGTTGACACGTATCACAGCTTTTCACCACCCTACGCACATTTCCACTTAAATTACGAAAATAACACACATCTCTGATGGCTAAAATACATTTTTTCGGACCTACGTGCCCAAAGTGAACGTGGAAATTTGTAATCAGTTCATCAATTCGATGTAGGGGTACACATACTAGCCACCAATCAGAATTCGGATGTCGACGATAGAACAAAATGTCTCGATACATACAGTAACGTTCAATAATATCACTCAAAACAGTAGACTGATTTGACAGGAGGTCAATTATCTTCTGAAGCCCTAAATCTAACCGCTGTTCGCGTAGTATATGTTGAAATGATTCGATTCGAGACTGATATTCAGAAAGTAGCCTACGGGAAGTAATTGCAAAGATATCATGAGAATCGGGTTGGTTACTGATTAGATCTCGATTTACTGGATTGCGAGACAACGCATCAGTTATGTTACTGGGACCGGGTATATACTGGATTCTCAGGTCGAATTCTTGTAGCACAAGGGTCCAGCGGGTGAGACGCGCATTGCGGAGTCGACAACGAAATAAAAAGGTGAGAGCCTTATGATCAGTCAGTACGTTGACCGGGTAACCCAGGATGAACACCCGGAATTTCTCACAAGCAAATACTACAGACAGTAGTTCCAATTCAGTGATGCTATAGTTTTTCTCCGCGGCGTTTAAGGTTCGACTAGCAAATCCAATCGTTTGTCGCTCGTTTGTTGAATCAATTTGAAATAATTCCACCCCAAGACCAAGTTGACTGGCATCGGTTTGCAAATAGAATTCGGACTTGAAATCAGGATGGGCAAGGAAACGTTCGGTAAATGCAGATTTAACGGAATTAAAATTTGCCAGATCTACCTCGTTGAATCGCCACGGAACTCCTTTCTTAAGTAACGCAATTAATGGACCGATCAAAGAAGCATGGTGGTCGGTAAATTTCCTATAAAAGTTACAAAAACCTATAAACGACTGAAGGTCCTTTTTGTGTCGGGGAACTGGAAAATCATGAATCGCCGACAGTTTTGATGGGTCCATTGACATGCCTGACGGCGTGATAATATGTCCAAGAAATTTAATTTTATCACGGAGAAACTTGCATTTGCTGAATTTTAAAGACATACCTGAGATGGCTATTTTCTCAAATAAAAGACGGAGGCGACGCATGTGTTCGTCAAATGTCTTGGAAGACACTAACACATCGTCGACATAAATATGAAGATCTCCCAATCCCTCTTCATTGTGGTTTTCAACTGGATTGGAGAGAACTGATTCTAGTGCCTGTTGGAATGCGGTATTGGAGATGTTTAAACCAAATGGTACTACACAAAATTGGTATGTTCGGCCGTCGTACACGAACGCGGTATACTTCCTAACGTCACGGTGTAGAGAAACTTGCCAATATCCGGCCGTAAAATCTATGCTAGAAAAAATTGCTTTTCCTCCAAAACGGGCGAGTAGTTCGTCAAGAGGGGGCGATGAGTCACGCATAGGTTGTATGATTTTATTCACCCGTCTGGCGTCCAGACACAGCCGAACAGAACCATCAGATTTTCCAACACATATAATTGGATTACTATAGGGCGAGCAACATCTTTCGATGACCCCCCACTCTAACATACGAGCCAATTCCTTTTCAACTGCAGGACGGCGGGCAAACGGTACTGGATATGGGCGAATCTTAAAAGGAATATCCTCACTGACGTCAAAATAACAGGTGTATAGCAAATTTAACCCGGGACGGGTGCGAAAAATATGGTGGTAATCATGAAATAGGTCAACAACTTGATCAAATTGGTGAGACGATAGATTAGGGACCGATGAAAGGTGTTCGGTTATATCGCCAAAAGATTCTAGATCGTCTTCTACCCGTACACTACAGATTACGTCGTGGTTTGTTGGCGTTTGGAGTTGTCGAGAAATCACTTCCACACTAGCTATACAATGCTCAGGTATCGATATCGCATAATCTTGTGGCGATATAGATAATGTAAATAGAGTATCTAACCGGTTAATGACTTCATCGTGTGAATGTGAAAAGGGTATATTAATTGACCAGCTGGGAAGACGTACAACCCGTTCGGCGTAATCTAAACACACTTTGTTTTGGGTCAGCCAATCATCTCCTAGGATGATAGAGGTCGCTAGGTGAGGAACAACAAGACATATACAATCAGAGGTGTGACCGAGAACAGAGAATGGTATAAGAACTTGGGTAGTGACTTTCCGACTACGACCTTTTACGGCGGTGGATATGGTCACGCCCGTGACGGGTAAAATTGATAATTGCTGTCCTTCCGGAATGCTTCGTTTAATAGATGCAAAGATCTCTTCAGAGATGGCTGAGATAGAAGCACCTGAATCAAGTAGGGCGTTGAATGGTTTGTTATAAATAGAAATTGACAACTCAGGACGTTTATATTTTGACGAGACTCCATCTGTGACAATTTGGGTGGACGGTGTATGTTCATGGATATGCGAGACTTCGTGACGCGGCATACTTACGTACGAGTCTCTTCGGCGTTTCCCGACAGATCCACTTGTGCTACGGGGCGGGGCCCGGTGTTCTCCGGTGCCTGCATTCGTGGTTGGAAACGATAATTGTCACGACGAGGAGCATTATAGCGTGGTTGCTGATTGCCATTGTTTTGAGGTTGGAGAGGTGGTCGAAATTGGTTGTCTTCACGACGTCGATCACAAAATGATGCAGACTCTTCAAACTCCATCAAAACTGATAGCAGTTCGTTGGTATCACGGGGTCCTCGACCTCGAATGGCCATTCCAAGCGGTGTGGGATAGTGCTGAATAATGGTGGACACAAGATCAGGTTGCTCGATTGGTGGATTGAGATATTTGGCTCCAGCAATCCATTTCATGGCGTGCGTCGCTAGACCATCGGGTTTAGTGTATTGGTACGGTCGAAACACCTCATTTCGGGCTTTGCGTTGAGTCGCCGAAGACCAAAAATGCTGAAGGAATAATCGGCGAAACTCAACATATGATTGGGGTGATGGGATTACTGACTCATACCAAATTTGTGCGTCTCCCACTAAACGACGATGTACAGAGATAAGTTGTTGGGCCGGTGACACAAATACGCTGTCGAAGTAGGCATCAACCTGACCAATAAATTTCTGTGGATGTATTACTTTGATCTGCCCGGAAAATTCAGATACAGCGTCCTGAAACCGCTCTTGAGATCCCAAAAAAGATGATCTTTGTGAATCAAAGGTATTCAAGAGGGTGGTCGTAGGAATAGCAGAGGGTATCGAAGACACGTTATTCATATCAGACGAATTGATAGGGATGGCAGTAGATGACAAAATTGTGGGCTTCAGAATTTGAGACATGTCCGGGTTCGTCGATGCTCGGTATTGATCTGACAATCGAGTTACTTCTTTCCTCATTTGAACAATTTCACATTCTAATGTCGTGAGTCGGCCCTCGGTAGCCTGTTGGTCGGTGGTGTGCTGGATTGCCCGATTTTTTATAACAACACTCTCATCCTCTAATTTGGCCAAACGAGTATCCGTTAGTTGGTATCGCTGAATACATTGATTGATTCCCTCTTCCGTCTTCCGATGTAGGGTTTCAAACTGTGCCTCCGTTCGGGTATGATTAGTATTCATTTTAGCCATCATTTGCTGAAGTAACGATTGGACACTCGGGTCTGTTTTCGATTGCGCAGATACGGACTTTGCCTGAGAGCCAGAAGTCACTTCAGACATAGTAGGAGTGGTGGTGGTGCTCAAAATCGACGTAGTTGATGGTGGGGTTGGCGTCGTGATGTTCGTAGTTGGCAGCATCTTGATTTGATCTTGCGGGAACAGACTATCGATCAAACGGTCGGGGGGACGAGTCTCTCGCTTGCCAGCGGCGTACATCAACAACGAGGAATAACAAGAATCGCTCAAACAAAAAAAACGTGCTTATTCGTTATGGGTTAATCAAAAGACAAGATAAATAAAATGGTGACTTCAAAAATACTAGATATTACCGTTGACTAGACGCAACACGAATACAACTAAATGTGAATCATCTATTACGTAATTCACGATAGAAAAAAAAATAATATCATAGAACAAGTAATATAATATATATTTAATATTATAATAATATAATAAGAATGATACGATAGAAAACTTCGCTTTCAATAACAAAATGTACTAATAAAATATTATGGATGGATGTCATCGCCGATGCGTCGGAACGACACTCAAAGCACACTAACAAAATTTGGTAATATATTCAAATATCACCCTTGGCCGAGGTAATCTCATAAATCACTTAGACAAACAATCTATAAAACGTATCGAATTAACAACATATACACTGTCATCGAAGACCTTGTATTAAAATAAAAGAATAAAAGTAAAAATCAAAACAACCTACACGGAGAAAAAAAAAACGAAAAATGTATACGTAATTCATGAAGTGGTGGCGAATGTTACCAACATCATGACGAAAATTCCATGAGAGAAAATAGAAAAATATACATGTAGATGATTGTTCACTACACTAATTAGTGTCAATCAATACTCTACCTTCAACTTATACTTCACTCGTAATGCAACGAGGACCTAACAGTACGTATACGAAACGTACACACGAAAGCACAGACGTGCGACATCCTATAACGCGAGCGATATACGTGCGCTCCGGTCACCACGTTACATACAACTTGTGGACAACTTATAACTAAACGTCAATGTGTGCACGGACCTAACGTGGATAAAGTATTTAAAGTTCGGTCTACCAACCGTGAGAATATGATTAGAGATCAGACCGTACATATCACGGTTACATAGATAATATAACAGAATGTTTTTCCATTATGCAGTAGGTCTACATAATATGGAGATATCAATGATACCGATTTATCATTGTTATGATTTAAATAATACGTAAACGCGGAAATAAATACGGCGGACGGAGAAGTTTTTTATCACAATAAAGATATCAGGTGAGAAAAAATCGACATAATCGCTGATCGGTGATAACGCCAAATCAGTAATAAATATATTGGATATATACGAAATTATATTAAAATAAAATAAAATATTAAAGTGTCACAAAATTATGACGAGGTGATATGGTAATATTAACGACTATGCAAAACGTTGTAGTAATTAAAGATAGATATCGGGGAACGATCGCACAGCCGTACTGGAACGACACGCACCCAATTATAAATATTATCACTGGCGTTCAACGGCGGTAGACCGATAAGAAACAATTACGGGCGGTTGCACAATAGAACCAAAATAGATAGGATGAGACATATAATATACAGGTGCACACAAAAACGCGTACAAATAATATACTTAAAATTAAGCCCTAATGCTCTGCCGCTCAAATCTGCACTGCATTGACGAAAACATCTCCTCGTGATGTCGATGGAACCTCCGAGAACTAGATCGGCGGCATCCGGAACGACGGTGATACACACACACACCATCATCCTCCGATCCCAGCATGGCGGAGAGCCGAAAGCCCGACACTGTCTTAACTACCGGAGCATTTCTGAAATTAACGCAGACAGTACTGGTTCTACGCAAAACATAGACACACGTATATATACGTATATACACCCCCTATGGCCGGTATTGTTACACTACCATGGTGCTTGGGGGGGTTAATATGTCTATAATATATATATTATATATTGTTCAATGAACATACGACGTATATGCCGATTCGGATAATATACCTAGATAATATGATATTAGACCGATCGATCGTCAGTGCATGGTATATACACTTAAAATGATCCTGGCAAGGTCGCCATCTGTGACATCTCGCACGGGGCCATACCCAGATTCGGCGTGGAGTGCACATTGACGAAGCTGATGTAGGTCGCCAACCCACAGCCGAGATTCGAAAATCGGAGCATGCGGGATTTTCTTTATACAAATAAATAAATAAATTGGGAAAGGGAAAAAAAAAACTTAAAACATAGTGATGGGGATTGGATTTTTATTTTTTAATATACTAGATAATAAAATTTTAATTTATGGCCAAGAAAAGCCATACGGCATAAAAACTTAGCCGCAACTGAAGGTCACCGAACAAAACAAATACAAACAAATGATAGATAATATTAACATGAAATTGGACCGTACGTCAATTCAAGCACGGCTCCGATGATAGGTTACCGGCGTATAGAATAATAAGTAATAGGTATATAATAATAATAATAGTAAATCACCGGCCAAGGTGTGGGTGTATGTAAATAAAATAATAAAATTACATTACCATTTTTGTAAATGCCATGGAGTGTCGTCCTAAAAACGCCCTCGGCGATTTTACCTTTTTCTACTCGGCCATGCTGCTGTTCGTTGAAGCGAAGGGCAAGAAGTGCGTTAGAGGTGGCCGTGTTCGGGCGAGTTATCCACCGAACGGCGTTATATAATTTTGGTTGCGTAATTTGGTAAAATATGTTTGGCCGGTGTACTTTACACTTTTATATTATTATATTATGTCGTTAATGAGGTGTTATTATTATTCAGTGTCGGCCGGTCATCCGAACACGGGTACTAGGTATACGTGATAGTGTGTGTGTGTATAGAACTCGGTGTTGCCTATGAGCGGGGGCTGAGGGGACCGTGGGACGGAGAGCGTTATCGCATAATGGTTTATAATTATTAATAGGTAGGAATTACAATTTCGATCGTTACATAAGCTAATATAAAATGATCAAAGTCAAAACTTTAAAACATTTCTACAAATTACAATACTTGATTACCATCTAGTAAAAAAAATATCAATGGATTTATTTTTGAACCTACAGTTGTAATTAACATTTTGAATCTTCCATCTTTCTGAGAACTAAATGGGAAAAAAACATAATTTTTTTTATAATATAACCAATATTATAGTATAAAGATGTGATAGTAGTATTTCACTAATATTCATAAGAAAAGCAACAAGGATGCAAGGAGTTTTACTGTGCTCCGCGCAATATTAAATAATTAAAACATTACTTCTGTAGTTTAAAATAAATCCTAAAATATTTTTTTTACATTTTGAGCATAACAATAAAATTATTGATTATACAATGATGTATTTTTTTAATGTATTGTATTTTATACAATAAATAAAGTGAGATAATTGCTTCAATTTTTAACTGTAAGTGATGTTTTTGATATAAAATTTCAGTTTAAAATTATGATATCCAGTACATTCAAAAAAAAAAAAAAATAAAGAAAAATCCTTGGTGCATTTTAGAGGTAAAAAGTAAACATTTTCCAACAGTTTTCAAAAAAATCGAGAAAAACAAAAAAATAATGACGGAAAAACGGGAATTTTTACGCAAAACAAGTTTTCGTCAAAATCGAATTTTTTATTTTGCTAAAACTCAAAAACTAATCGATGTAACTACTTGAAATTTTCACTAAATGTTTATATTAGTGTTTTCCATACACAGTTAAATTTTCAAAGATTGTTGAATTTTTTTGAATAATTTATAGACAATTGAAATTTTCAATTTTTCTAAGTTTTTTTTTTTTTAAATAAAAATTTTTTGGCTGACCAGAAAATCTTGAAAATTTAATACAAGGTTTCTTATAAGTTGTTCTTAAAGTGATAAAAAAAAAATCCGAAATCGTTAGTCACAATTTTTTTTTTATGAGCGCATAAAGTTCGAATTTATACGAAATATATCAAAATTTCAAAGATTTGCAAGTAATTCTATGGTTGGAAAATCGTAAAAATTTTTTCTTTTATAACTAAGTTTTGAAAATTTGGTACAAGATTCTCCATAAAATTTTCTTCAAATATTTGTAAAAAAAACTCTACTAGATTCAGAAAAAAATTTTTATGAGTGTTTGAAATTTAAAATGTCATAATAGAATACGACACCCAAATCGCCCACGTCATTACGCTACTACCGATAAGTCATCGACATGTCGGCATTGACCTGTATGGCCGCACACGCATGCGCGCGACGTATTTCATCAAATACGTAGTCGCTAGTCGTCAATGTTATATCAGGTTACATAGGGACTACCTCGTTATTTATATTTTGTTCTTAATCATTCATGAATGATACTTTTTACCAGGTCAATGGAGTTGAAAACTTATTATAGGCTATAATTAATTTTGAAACGTCACCGAAGTGCGACAATACTACCAAGCCAAGTGTCTCCGTAGTAACGCAGACCGTAATGACGCGTTATCTTAACACCGCTCGTATGGCGCTTGATATCAAAGGTATCATTTTCGCTTAGTTTTTTTATTTTAAAATTATGTGGTGGCCGTGAGAACGGCCGTTTTAGGATATCGGGATTTCTCCCGTATCAATTAGTCATTATTTTTTCTTTTTCTTTTTCTGGCTTCCATCCATTTTATTATGTAGCAAAGTACATAATATTCAATTAATACGTCCATCGATGGATCTTCTGTATTTTTTTTGTCCTCCATGTCTGCAGGTAGCAACTATTGGTGATGAACTGTTGATCGTTCGTGTTTTGTTGCGTCTTATATACATTTCTCCAGTGAGAATCCGATGCGTTGATTGGCCAGTAGGATGGGCCTATCAAATACTCGGATTCTTACAGGGAAAATGTATATAAGACTCAATGAAACACGAACGATCATCAGTCCATCACCATGGATCGCCCGGGCAAGTACGACGAGCAAAAAAAAGCGGCCGCGGAAGCAAGAAGAAATGCATGCAATGCCGGGAAAAGCAGTACCTAGTTCCGGACTTAGCTCGGTGCGAGCGGTGGACACGGCAAAAGAAGAAGAAAAACGCCGACGAAACTTAGAGAAACGAGAAAACATTGAGAAATGGGTGAAGGATGTGAACAGATATTATTGAACACGTGCCGCCAGAAGACCGGCACACTTAAAACGGCCGTTCTCACGGCCAACACAAAATTTTATAACAAAAAACTGAGCAAAAACGACACCGTTGGTACCAGGCGGCCACACGAACTGTGTTAAGATCACGCGTCATAACGGTCTACCTGAACCAATGAAAACCTCGGAAAGGTCGGCAGACGGGTATAAATACCGGTACATCGGCCGGCCACGACACATTCAATCGTCGACCTCTCAGACGTTCGGACCTAACCACTCAAGGAAACACGGAGAATCACTACGGACTATACACGAAGACTGTCGCAACCGACGAAAACGATCAACTGAGCAAACAAGCGATCCATCGACGACCACCAACGTGAATAATAATGATACCGGGCGACAGATCTAGTCAGTGTTGCCGTCGATATCACCGACCATCCCGCACCAGTGCGGTAGTCAGCGGCATAGGATGTGCTTGACCCGGCGAATATACACGTTTCAAACGTGTAATCAATACTGTCCTTTTTAGGACCGCCAGACTTGGACTTGTGAAGTTTGAAACTACGGAACACCGACGAACGCGCCCGGTTTAACATAACCATTATTTTGCGGGCAAACGAAACTATAGAAGTGTGGCCGTCTCGCACCTGGTGGCAAAATGCCTACAACACTTCTACATTATGTCTCTCCAAGCGAAATATAGTGAAAACCTGGGTTCAACGAAATTTTTTCGTTGAAAACGGCCACTAGGCGCCGGATTACCACACTTCCAGATTTCTTGGCCGAATGTCAGTTCAGTTATCGAATTAAGTAAAGACCAAATACGGCTTACCTTAACCGTGCGGCGCACTACTAAAACGGCCGTACTCACGGCCAACACAAAATTTTATAACAAAAATCAAACGAAAATGATACCGTTGGTATCAGCCGACCATACGAACTGAGTTGAGATCCACTATATAAATACAATATAAAAATATGTTTATTTTATTCCATATCGATTTATAGAGTACCAGTAGCAAGCGATATGAACTGCTGGTAAAAATGAGCTGTCTAGTCATATATTCACTATTATTTTTACACGATTGTAAAATGTATAATTTAATAAAAAAATAATTATAAATCTATTTCAATTTATTGATATTAAATTAAACTTACTAATTAATTATACAAATAGTGTTGTGGCAATATATGAAATCTTATTACCATGCATAATAATGCTGATCGAACGGAGGTGCATATAATGTACATTTTTAATAAAATTGTTAACTTAAATACAACAACATTATCAAAAAAGTATGTACATAATATTTAGCTGTACATGAAATTAATAAATTACATACGAATTGTGTTATAAAATATATACATGTCTAATATTACTTGGGTATTTAATTAATCAACATAATAGGAACGCGTATAATTTCAAAATTATATTGGTATATAAAACACAATTATCATTTGTTACGAATGTGTCCATTACGTGTTTAGTAGATAATAACAGTATCGAATATCATCGTGAACTTTTGTTGACTGTGATCCTAGGTAAAATCGATGGACGATGATTAAATTTTTAAGTTACTTATTCTATGCAACTACGATTCATAAAAACGTGCATTACCTATAATATAATAAATATCAATATTATTAATAACATAATATACATTATAATAAAAAAAAAAAACAATAATTAATAGATTATACTGTTTTGATTCAACATAAATATTTTTATTTTACAAGTATTGTAAAATGTGTGTATCATAATTGTCATTGTAACATTAGAAACATTCGATGCGTTAAAATTTAATTTAAACATTTTCGATTATTTTCACAATCGAGGTAATATGTCGATTTGCTCATCAATCTGGACACCATTCTAGATAATTTTTATTCAAAAGAATTATATACGTTTCGAGACCAAGAATTCATTGTTTTCAAAACAAACGAGATAGGTATCATTCGATTATTATATAATGTATTTTATTTCAATAAAATCGAAATATCTTGATTATTATATCATATTAATACGTATAATTTAATAAAATTGATTTTATGTTAAACATATACCAATTTATTATGCAAATAGTGTTTTGGCAAAGTTTGAAATCTAATTCCCATGCATAATAATGCTGATCGAACGGAGGTGCATATTATGTAAATTTTTAATAAAATTGTTAACTTAAATACAACAGCATTATCAAAAAAGTATGTACTATTATTTATTTGTACATACATGTCTAATATTACTTAGGTATCTGATTTATAAACATAATAGGAAAGCGTTTAATTTCAAAATTATATAGGTATTAAAATATAACACACAATTTTCATTTGTTACGAATGTGTCCATTACGTGTTCAGTAGATGATAACAGTACCGAATATTATCGTGAATATTTTTGGACTGTGAACCTAGGTAAAATCGATGGACGATGATTAAATTTTTAAGTTACTTATTCTATGCAACTACGATTCATAAAAACGTGCATTACCTATAATATAATAAATATCATTATTATTAATAACATATATCATAATTTTAAAAAAATAAATAATTAATAGATTATACTATTTTGATTCATTATAGGTAAATACATTCTTTTACAACATTTCAAATTTTACTTTCTAACAATTTCAAAATAATAAATAATTCAACATCTTAATAGATTTTTACAGTAATCGTAACCTAATCTAGTACCAAAATATCATAATCGAGAAAATATTATAATTATAGAAAATGTAAATAAAAAGTACAATACCTCAATACCACCATATACAATAAGTAGTATTTTAAAAAATACTAAAAAAGTTAATAGGTACATGTTATGGAGAATACTCGATTCATATAATACATATAGATTATAGGTATTACGTATAAAATTGAATAAAAAGAAAAACAACTTAATCTATAATAATTCAACAATTTATTTGCAAGACTTACAAATAATAAAATATTTTAAAATTTGATGATAATATATATATTATATATATATTTTTTTTTATTGATCTTTTAAGATTACACAACACCTGCATGTGTTTTCTCCGTCTTACAAACTCGTATAACATGGCAAATTAATTACGCTCAGTACATCACGTTTACTTTCGTCAGTTTAAAAATTATAAAAAAACGATAACATTATCGTTACGTACTCCTGGTATTATTACACGGCTTTATTATGGATAAATATTTACGCTAATGCAACGCCGCAGCTTGTGCGACATTGTGAATCTCAAATAAAATACCGGTTACCCGTGTAAAATGTAGATTTAATAATAGGAGTAATAACATCTCAACGGTCCGGCGTCCAGAATCTTATGATGTGCGATGTATTTTGTCGCTCAAATCGGACGGAAACGACGTGTTTAATTTTGTATTTATTATATCATTATAATATTATATTCAGGTACCTTACAATACTGTCTAATGCCAATAAGCCAAGGACGCCCGCAGAAATTTTGCTCAGGAGGGACAAAAGAATTGCAAGTATTTAAATACTTATGGGAAGATTTACCGCTACATCTTTCATCTACTCATACTATGTAATAGTATCATTAATTTTTTTTAAAAAACCTATTGAAGTTAATATAACTTTACACATTAAATTAGTATCAATATTTATAAGAAAAAACATAATAAAGTTAAAACAAAAAAAAAACTTGATTTGATTTAATGTACATATTACTTCATATTTTATTATTTTATTCAAAAAGTAAAAACAATCTCATTTTGTTTGAAGCAAATAAATTAATAAAATTATCAATATATCAATTTGTTGATTAAAAAATGTTTAAGAATTTTTTTTTTAAGATCTAAATCCATATTTACAAGTCTTGACATTATTTTTAGTTATTTTAACTTAAAAATTGGTTACTTTGTAAATTGTAAATTTATAATCTTGTATGCTTTCTAAGTATTGTAATATATATTTCTATACGTCATATTATAATACATTGTTAATGAGTGACACCGTTGGATATGATGGTATAGAATACCGTGTGTAAAGGAAAAGTTTACAATAATAACAGTACTACAGCGTTATTATATAAATAGGAACCTAATAATGATTATATCTTTTTATCCAAATTATATTTAGAACAATTAAAAGTTAAAATTAACAAAGATTTAGCCGGTTACTAAAAAACCAATATGATAGAAAATAAATTTGCGTGCAAGGTTGCTATAATATATATATACATATATAAAATATATTAAAATATCATTTATTACAGCTATCACATAACAAATGACTTTAAGCTAATATAAATGTTTTTCCCTGCAGCGTAAGCGTTCTAGAAAATATTATAAATATTAAATTATTAAATTACTTAGCTATAATATCTCTATACATATCATAATTATTGATTCTAGCTCATTTTATTATTGCCATTATAAATATAATACGTTATACTAAAGCTGGGCAAGTTAACTATTTTTTTTAACTCGTTAAGTTAAGTTAATTTGGAAAAATGTAAGTTAAGTTTTAAGTTAAAAATTACTTTTCTTTTTTATGTAACTTCTTAAAGCTACAAGTTCGTTGGAAAAAATAAGTAACTTAACTAAGTTAAAAATAAGTTACTTTTTTTTTCATATAAAACTTATAATTACGCCATTTCCACTAATTAGTGTTAAAGATTTATAAATAACATAATATTATAATGTAGGTGTTTATATCTTAAAAAAAATGTATTTTGCTGTAGGTACTTATAAATTATGAAATCCGACAAAAAAATTAAATTAGTTAATAGAAAATACGATGGGTCACTCCCTCACTCAGAGCAAAATTATTCTTATCATTTCCATGAAAGAATTTAAAATATAACAAACTACAAATTTTAATTAAAACTGACAGTTTACAAACGTATAATATAGGATATTGGCTTTGAATAATACATGTTTTTCTTTTCTAAATAATAATTACAGGCATGGCACTAATCTTATATCTAGAGTTCTACACATACCTACATTATTCTGTGAATAAGAAATAATATAAAATATTATTCTTTATTTCTCATAAGTCGATTCATATATTTTAACATTTTGTAAGTTCCATTAACTATTAGCATTGATTAAATATACAATTACTATAATATATAGTATATTTAATCAATAATATAGATTAGGTTAGGTATCTTTTGTATTTAAACACGATATTTAAAAATCCAGACATAATGCAGAACACTTCGACAATCTATAATGATTAGAATACTCAATACTTACATAGTAATCTATAGCAGAATAATTTTTCTTTAACATAATAATTATTGTTATTATTATTATTTTTTTTTATAATCACGAAATGCAATAATAAATCTTGAAGGATCATCCAAAGAGAAAAAATAACTTAACGTGACTATAAAATAAATCAACGCGTTAAATGAGATGTTATTTTAAAAAAAGAAGTAACTCCTTAATGCTCATTACCTATTATTATTTTTAAAAAATTAATTTAAATTACATTTTATCATTGAGAAAGTATTATAGTTAAAATATTACATTTTGAACCTTTTAAATATTAAACAAATACTATAATTGTAATATTAAAAATGTTATTTAGTATTAAAGGCTTTGCAATATTGATGTTATGGAATTGCTATGTGGGATATTCAATTTTTCATTTTAAACAATTCTATGACTTTAATCGAGATCTCTCGATAATGGCAAAATCTTGATTTTTAATATTTCAAATGATTACTTCCAATGATATCTCGATTATGAAAATGCCTCCATTACTAATTAATCGACTGTGCCCAACACTAGTTTTCGTTGAAATCAAATTTTTAAATATTTTATTATTTGTAAGTCTTGTAAATAAATTGTTGAATTATTATAGATTAAGTTGTTTTTCTTTTTATTCAATTTTATACGTAATACCTATAATCTATATGTATTATATGAATCGAGTATTCTCCATAACATGTACCTATTAATTTTTTTAGTATTTTTTAAAATACTTACTGTATATGGTGGTATTGAGGTATTGTACTTTTTATTTACATTTTCTATAATTATAATATTTTCTCGATTATGATATTTTGGTACTAGATTAGGTTACGATTACTGTAAAAATCTATTAAGATGTTGAATTATTTATTATTTTGAAATTGTTAGAAAGTAAAATCTGAAATGTTGTAAAATAAATATATTTATGTTGAATCAAAATAGTATAATCTATTAATTATTTTTTTTTTTTTATTATGATATATGTTATTAATAATATTGATATTTATTATATTATAGGTAATGCACGTTTTTATGAATCGTAGTTGCATAGAATAAGTAACTTAAAAATTTAATCATCGTCCATCGATTTTACCTAGGATCACAGTCAACAAAAGTTCACGATGATATTCGATACTGTTATCATTTACTAAACACGTAAAGGACAAATTCGTAACAAATGATAATTGTGTTTTATATACCAATATAATTTTGAAATTATACGCGTTCCTATTATGTTGATTAATTAAATACCCAAGTAATATTAGACATGAATATATTTTATAACACAATTCGTATGTAATTTATTAATTTCATGTACAGCTAAATAATAGTACATACTTTTTTGATAATGTTGTTGTATTTAATTTAACAATTTTATTAAAAATGTACATAATATGCACCTCCGTTCGATCAGCATTATTATGCATGGTAATTAGATTTCATATATTGCCACAACACTATTTGTATAATTAATTAGTAAGTTTAATTTAATATCAATAAATTGAAATAGATTTATAATTATTTTTTTATTAAATTATACATATTACAATCGTGTAAAAATAACAGTGAATATATGACTAGACAGCTCATTTTTACCAGCAGTTCATATCGCTTGCTACTGGTACTCTATAAATCGATATGGAATATAATAAACATATTTTTATATTGTATTTATATAGTGGATCTCAACTCAGTTCGTATGGTCGGCTGATACCAACGGTATCATTTTCGTTTGATTTTTGTTATAAAATTTTGTGTTGGCAGTGAGAACGGCCGTTTTAGTAGTGCGCCGCACGGTTAAGGTAAGCCGTATTTGGTCTTTACTTAATTCGATAACTGAACTGACATTCGGCCAAGAAATCTGGAAGTGTGGTAACCGGCGCCTAGTGGCCGTTTTCAACGAAAAAATTTCGTTGAACCCAGGTTTTCACTATATTTCGCTTGGAGAGACATAATGTAGAAGTGTTGTAGGCATTTTGCCACCAGGTGCGAGACGGCCACACTTGTATAGTTTCGTTTGCCCGCAAAATAATGGTTATGTTAAACCGGGCGCGTTCGTCGGTGTTCCGTAGTTTCAAACTTCACAAGTCCAAGTCTGGCGGTCCTAAAAAGGACAGTATTGATTACACGTTTGAAACGTGTATATTCGCCGGGTCAAGCACATCCTATGCCGCTGACTACCGCACTGGTGCGGGATGGTCGGTGATATCGACGGGAACACTGACTAGCTCTGTCGCCCGGTATCATTATTATTCACGTTGGTGGTCGTCGATGGATCGCTTGTTTGCTCAGTTGATCGTTTTCGTCGGTTGCGACAGTCTTCGTGTATAGTCCGTAGTGATTCTCCGTGTTTCCTTGAGTGGTTAGGTCCGAACGTCTGAGAGGTCGACGATTGAATGTGTCGTGGCCGGCCGATGTACCGGTATTTATACCCGTCTGCCGACCTTTCCGAGGTTTTCATTGGTTCAGGTAGACCGTTATGACGCGTGATCTTAACACAGTTCGTGTGGCCGCCTGGTACCAACGGTGTCGTTTTTGCTCAGTTTTTTGTTATAAAATTTTGTGTTGGCCGTGAGAACGGCCGTTTTAAGTGTGCCGGTCTTCTGGCGGCACGTGTTCAATAATATCTGTTCACATCCTTCACCCATTTCTCAATGTTTTCTCGTTTCTCTAAGTTTCGTCGGCGTTTTTCTTCTTCTTTTGCCGTGTCCTTCGCTCGCACCGAGCTAAGTCCGGAACTACTGCTTTTCCCGGCATTGCATGCATTTCTTCTTGCTTCCGCGGCCGCTTTTTTTTGCTCGTCGTACTTGCCCGGGCGATCCATGGTGATGGACTGATGATCGTTCGTGTTTCATTGCGTCTTATATACATTTTCCCTGTAAGAATCCGAGTATTTGATAGGCCCATCCTACTGGCCAATCAACGCATCGGATTCTCACTGGAGAAATGTATATAAGACGCAACAAAACACGAACGATCAACAGTTCATCACCAATAGTTACTACCTGCAGACATGGACGACAAAAAAAATACAGAAGATCCATCGATGGACGTATTAATTGAATATTATGTACTTTGCTACATAATAAAATGGATGGAAGCCAGAAAAAGAAAAAGAAAAAATAATGACTAATTGATACGGGAGAAATCCCGATATCCTAAAACGGCCGTTCTCACGGCCACCACATAATTTTAAAATAAAAAAACTAAGCGAAAATGATACCTTTGGTATCAAGCGCCATACGAGCGGTGTTAAGATAACGCGTCATTACGGTCTGGGTTACTACGGAGTCACGCTTGGCTTGGTAGTATTGTCGCACTTCGGTGACGTTTCAAAATTAATTATAGCCTATAATAAGTTTTCAATTCCATTGACCTGGTAAAAAGTATCATTCATGAATGATTAAGAACAAAATATAAATAACGAGGTAGTCCCTATGTAACCTGATATAACATTGAGCGACTAGCGACTACGTATTTGATGAAATACGTCGCGCGCATGCGCGTGCGGACATACAGGGCGTAAAATGTTAAAACATTTCATGCCCGGCCGACATAAGGATGGTACCGAGTCGGTTTCCCTAATATACTTAATATCTAAAAAATATTAAATATTAAATAAAAAAAGATTATCAAGAGTAACTGAATAACGTATTTTGATAATTATTGTCGGTGACAGAAATCTTATAGACAAGAATAATACTTATAGACAATACTCTGACACATCTGACGACAAATAATGAAATGATCGAAGCCGAACGGCGAACACCGAAATTATTAAACCCAAGTACAGTCACCGTTCGTCGTCCCGGCGTATATTATCGCAACTCGCAAACATGCAACGATACAGAATATAACGTCGATATTCGGTAACGATCGTACGGTAAAACCATCTACGGATGATGCAATCAACGTACGCATATAATTATAATACAATTTTGTAATCAATATAATAAATAATAACGGTGATATAATAATAATCCTAAAATAAATAATTATATTCAATTAATATTGCCACATAATGTTTATCCGTTTGCGATTTACGACAAAAACAATGGTTGGTATACAGCTACAGTCTACAGCACCAAAACGGCCAACAAGTAATAAAGGAAAACCCAGTTATATAATAATATTGGCAGTGGCAGTGATGGGCATAATCGAACGATTAGTAATCGAGAAGTTTTCATAATCGAGATATCACTCGAAATAATCATTCGAAATGTTTGAAATATTGCCATTATTCGATTATTGAGAGATCACTCGATCAAAATAATTGAAATATTTTAAACGAATAATCCAGTAATATCTTGTAATGAATATTATCGCATTAGATATCATGACAATCGCTAGAAACCAAATTTTTAAATAATCTCATTCAATTGGTAAGAAATACAAATTATTTTCTTCCGTAAACTGTTAGTTATTACTTATTATGCCTACGGAATAATAGAAAACATTCGATGCGTTATAAATTAATTTATACATTTTAATTTTTAATAAAATACTTTTACATGTTTTTAAATATACATAGTCACATAGATGTACATTCATAGCCCATAGGGTTTAAAGGTAGTACCTAATAATCAATAAAATAAAAACTGAATTTAAAAAACCTTTTATTAAACGTAGATATCCAACAGTTTAATTCGAACTTTTTACGCTGTAAATACAAAATCGCAGATGTAACATAATCTATATACATAATCTATATATTTATGGAATATTAACACGGTACTCTATGTCTCTATGGTGATCGTGAATCGCAAATGCATTTTTTTTTAAAAAAGTAGAAACTGGTGATCTATATTCCATATGAAAATGCGAAAATCTGCTGAGAACATATAGGGAACTTACTACTTAGATAAAATATAAGCGTAATCAAATGAAAATTAGATTTAGATTGAGCTACGATTCCTATCGTACAAATCGGGCGGCGTGGTGGATTTGAAATTTATTTGTGTAGATTTTTTTTTTTATAATTTTTTTTTCTCTTAATCCTAAATAAATAATATATTATGTTAATATTTTAACACTTTAATTTTTTGTATGATGTATTATAGTTTTTTAATTTTTTCATCGCACTCCTGTGCTAAACTACTACGAACCGCCTTTGCAAGTATTAAAACTGTTGATACACATTTTGTACACTAAGTTTTAACAAATTCAATAACATCAAATTTTCCGAAATATATAGATATCTATTTATACATTTTTTTTTAGAATATTAATCTAAAATTAATTCAACTGATGATTTATTTTCATTTAATTAGTAAAACGATCAAATCGTCTAAAACGCAAGTAATAGTATGAATTTTGAATCATATTACCTATTGTACTTTTATGTCTAACTATGTTTGTGGTCAAATATTTAAGTATTGCCCTCTTCAGTTCGTACACTAGAATAGATGTCCTCCAAGAGTTTAATAATTAACACACGAACCATGTACCTACGCGAGAAGTACCTACAGTAAATAGGTATACCTACACATTTATATTTAGCTAGATAATAAATAATAATATTATAAGATTCTCTATAATTAAGGTAGCCATACCACAATATAGTTACATATATTTTTTCAATTCTCAAAGGATATCAAAATATGTACTTATATTGAGTGTGATGTACTATACAATTAACAGCATTAATAGGTATATGCAAGACACGTATATTGTATAAAATATAAATAAATATGCATATGATAATAAAATTATATCATGCAATATTGCAATAGGTATAATGGAATCGACATTAAAATATTTATGTTAAAAGTAATATATAAACTGTACAAGTATAATGAAAATAGGTACAGTCTGTAGTCTGTTCTGCAAATTTAAATAAATTGAACATAAGCATAAATATTAATATATAATTATGGAGTACCCACGTACTATAGATCAAGGTCTATTCAAAGAATTTTTGTCAACAACGCATTAAATTCCCTCTACAACAGTTATATCATAGATCACATTTATTACTCTAATAAAATATAATTCTTTATACACCAGTAAAGTAAGTAGAAAGCCAACGATTTATAAATAATTATCGGTGAAATTTCTGGAATTGAATCGAAAGAAACCAAGGCTCGCTACTTATTGTGTTATATTTATAACGCATATAAATACTAAATGGTGTATTATATAATATACTTAATACTAAATCAAACAACTTACAAATACACGGAAACTATGTCTATGTTCAGCGTAAGCAAGTACCTACCGATAAGGTAATCAACTTCCGAAAAATAATCTTTAAAATAATACATATTATAACTGGTCAACTGGTAAAATAATTTAACATTTAACACTTAAAAATTGATAATCATTTCATTAAAATACACATAATTTCCACAAAATTATGAGTTTTGAAAAATATAATTTTCGAACCATTTCACCAACCTGCTCACCCGTAATAATATCATTATAACATTAGTAGCAATATAAAAATGTATTTCCAACAGCTGAACTGCTCATATAAACATAAATACATAATATTTAGTAGGATATAATATTAATTCGCTTGTCCATTATATTTTAATTTCAATGACAATTGTTTCAATTGTTTAGATGAATAGGTTGTTATATAGTAATACATAAACAAAAATTACATAGGATTAATAGGTACATGATTATAGTAAAAATTATGATATAGCAATATTTAACACGTTCAACGCCAGCGTCGACACGTAGTCGATAAATTAGTTATTAACTTAAATGTCTTATATATTTTTCTGGGATTGTTTGATTGTATTAATTTATGATTACATTACTTATTGAATGGTATATTTGGTTTTGTTTTTGGTCTAAAAATACATCTGTTATTTCAATTTTACCCGGAATGTAAATAGGGAACTAAAGTGATTTTATTATTGTTAATTTAATACCAACATATTATGTACTGGATATTATCGTCTATACTAAATAGAATTTAATTAAACCTAGAATATTTTAATTAAAATTTTATTTATAAGTTATAAGCAAACACATTTATATAGCTTCATCAATGATATTATGCATGTATCTATGCAGCAGTTTATCGACAATATAAAATTAAACTATTAATTAAAATAGTATAATATATTAAATAATATTATTAGTTATAAAGTATAAGAAAATATATGTGTAGGTTCTAAATTGATATACAAGATAAACAGAAATAAATGACAAATAATATATTAAACTACTATAGTTGACCGGTCGGAAATTTGTTGCGACGACGCGGTAACGGCACGGCGAATAGGCCGTGGCATTGAACGTGTTAATAATCTCTTAATGCAAATAATCTTTTATTTAATCTTTTATATTTTTTTCCATTTATACTTTATTTTATTGGCATTTGTTTCAAATGTATATGAGATAAATACAGAGTTTTTTATTAGCAAAACAAAAATTGAAGCAGTATACTTTCAAATAATTTTAAATAGCAATAATGTTTTTCAAATTATAAAAATTTCATAAAAACATAATATTTATTATCAATTTATATCTTATTCTAATGGCGTTTGGACGTGTGATGCGGTCGCCGTGATTCCAGATTTCATTGTAATTTCTCATTTAAAAGTTTGCACGTCTCCTTTAATAACTCAATTTCTAACCGTACGATTTCGATGATTTTCGCAAAAGGTTTGTTTTGCACGATTTTTCTGATTATTTCCAATTTAATATGTATAACTACTGATTCAGTTTACCTTCTAGGTATAACCCATAGAGTAATACTCTACGGTATAGCCCGTTGTGTAATATTTGGATTGATGATAATAATAACTCATAATAAATTCTATTATAATTAATACAACTAGTATGGTTTGTTCGGCGATGTCAGTAGATAGGTGGGAATTAACGGTATTTGTAATTTTAGTTAGCTTATAACTCCTCCTAAATATATTTATATTATTTTATTTTTATATAAGAGGTAGTATAGTTGACAAAATGCGTATTTTGTCATGCGTGAAAATAGGTCGAGATAGCTAGGACATGTTTTAAGAAGAGAAAAAACTGAGGCAGTTTCCGTGACAAAGTACACGAGGGTGGATGGAAAAAAAGCAAGGGGAAGACCGAAAAAGAGATGGTTTGAAGTTGTAGTGCAGCGTAATATGAGAATGACTGGTGTTGTGAGGAGGATGCCAAGAATCGTTAGTAAGTGGAGATTGTGGACCACTTGGGCCGACCTCAAATAGTCGGTAGAGAAGGCAAAGGAAAAGCATAAAAAGAAGAAAATATGTAATAATATACCAGTTACCACCGGCCACCGCTGCTATACCGTAATAGTTTTTACGTTCATCAGTTGTGCGCCCGAGTTTGATTAATATTCAAAAAATGTATAATATTCAATAAATAGGTGATTAACATGCGGTCTTTGAAACGTGTTATTTTCTACACGTGTTTAAAATAGTAAGGTACCTACAGTTCAATCCTCGTTTTTCATATCTAATAATCGACGTCGACATAAGAAAGTCGACTGTATTCAGTCTAAACAAGACATATACCTACATGCACCGATGTATCTGCAATACTAATATTCTACAAGGTACATCGATTAAGCGATTTTACGTTTATTTATTCAAATTCATGCATAGAATATTAACATTATACCAAAATATGTTATATATATAATATGTATATTATATGATAACGAAAAATGTATACTTATCGTAGTTCCGAACTTATCGCAGAGACATTGACTTTTAACTTTTAGCAAAGAGACGTGTGTTTCTACTTTAATTGTTAAATTATTTTACTAATAAGATATTCCACACTCGCTTGTCCTTACATTACTGTATGAATTATAATATGTAAAAATGTGTCATCACACCATATATGCAGTGGTTAAAGTGTTGGTGGGTGGTGTACCCCTTCTGGCCCTTCTTATTTACGGTAAGATTATGCGTCCTCTTTAATTTAAGTCTCCAAAGTCCCGGCGGACGCTTAAAAAAATTAACTGTAAATTTATGTTGCATGTTAATTTTAAT
Source organism: Aphis gossypii (assembly GCF_020184175.1). Classification (NCBI taxonomy): domain Eukaryota; kingdom Metazoa; phylum Arthropoda; class Insecta; order Hemiptera; family Aphididae; genus Aphis; species Aphis gossypii. The sequence goes on from NW_026083268.1 coordinate 43,807, forward strand.
AATTTCTTAAATGGCTTACGCAGACACTCACATTGATTAAACATCGAATTTAAACGTACCTATTTTATTTTGCGCGAATAATCTCCACGTTCTGAAGATGGTTAAGTGCGATAAGCGATTATTAAATAATAAATTATTGTGTAGTAATGTATTATCCACATTCACGCGATTTCATGGGATATAATAATTATGATTTAAATAAAATATTAAACTGAAAGAATATGAATAGTGATTTAATAAGATTTAGGTACTATAAATTGTTTTTTAATAGTTTTTTATATTTAGGTTTCTTAAAAAAGTTTGGTTAGATATAGACTTTGGATAAAGAACTCGGGAACGCTCCTTAATTTTTGGTGACGTTAGTTCCCCCTCAACATTTTTCCCACTGCATATATGTAAATATGTAATATCAGTACGGACAGTACGTGTTTCGTAAACCTCCGTACTACAAAAAAAGATTTATGCTTAATCTTAAACAGAAATCTAAAATACATGTTACATATAATATTCTTAGTACTAGTATTAGTGATTACAATTTTTTTTTTATACATATCTACCTACTTACAATTTTTTATTGTCATTACAATTATAATTGTGTAATTTATTTCAATAATACGTATGTATAACTATTCCTAGTCTATTTGCATCGAATTCTTTTTCTTGAAAATCTTGTATATTATTACTTTTTTCAGCTCAGGATAATGGTAGAAGTTAGTTTTAAAATGTTAGATTAACATAGATTAAAAATCTAAATCTAATCGATTTAATCTATTCTGTGGTTTTATATAGTTGGTATACGTTTTATTATTCGTATTTATTCGTAGACCGTACAGTTGCCTGCAGTTGGATTTTTATTACATTGAACATATTTAAATTTAACACGTTTCCAGGACAGACTAATAAAACTAAACACTCACTCCGAAAAATAAATAAAAATAAAAATATTTTATTCTAATAATATAGTATATATAATATAAATTGGAATTCATGGTGTGTTAAAACGTCTGAATTTTCACTATTTTGTTTGTATCATATCGTGTATGGGTGTATTTCTAAGCTAAATATCGCTTAATATTGTCCGTATATTATTTACCTTTTGCGAAAATAAAATAAATATACTAGGGCATTCAGATATATATACTAAACTGCAAAGCTGTTATTATTGTTTATTTTCAAAAAGGTGCATAATGACGGGTATGAATAGAGTTAAGAATTAAACCTTGTCTATCTCAAAACAATTTTGTGTTGATACACATTCTGGAATTACGGTATAATCGGTAATTATTATATTATTTTGATATAATACATTATAATCTATCTTATCCTACATATATAGGCAATTGTAATTTATATAGTTGTATATGTGACCTAACATTTATGTAGCTAATACCTATACCTTGTAATTTCCTTACATTGGTTGATGATTTTAAAACGGTATTTCACTTAGTGTTTTTTAATTTTATGTACCTAAGTAGTATAAAATTTTTATTAATTTGTACGTAGGTTAACTGGAAAAAGTGGACTAGCCAGCCGATCTCAAGTACACTCGATGACCAATTCAAATCTGTTTTCAGAATTCTTATTGCTTAACTGTATAAATCGGTACGTTGGACAAAAACGCGTCTAAATTCTAAAGTTGTGCGTGTGTTAGACAAAGACAGCCAATCACCGCCACAAATTCAAAGAAATAATTATGATTTGTGATATAAATATTAAATAATATTATATAAATTTGGTGTTGTTGTTGAGTTTTATTCGGGGAAACCCGAAATCCTTCTAACGGCTGCTTGTCCCGTCGCTACGACGCTGCCACCGCCATACCCCGCCACGACTATGTGTACTGTGTACACTGTACTGTGTAGGTATTCAGTATTTACGCAGCCGCGCTCTCGACCAGTAGTTTCGCCGATCGCCATTCTCTCAACACTTATATCTTTTGCGTATTGCGTATTGCGTATGAATGTATGATTATCAAGTTTAAAACACGGTGTTTACCTACGAACAGTAATTATTAATATTAATATAATTTATAATATTCATTTTTGTTGGTTTTTGGATAGTAGTGATCAGTGCCGGATTTACCTACAAGCAAATTAAGCATTGCTTAAGGCCCTCAACAAAATTCGGCCCGTAATTTTTTAGATTCTAAACGAAGTGATGAATGTATTGATTTTACAATGATGTGATGTGTGTTTTTTTTGTGTCTATCTGTGAATATCCTTGGTACCTACTTTATAGAGGTCAAAAGTAAAAAATTTCAAAAGTTTTCAAAAAAAAATCCTTTGTATAAAAAACTTTGTATAATAAGTAGCTTAGAGTTGAAATTTTAATACGAGATTTTCCAAAAGTTTGGCATACAATAATTTAAATAAAACTTGAACTTTATCCACTTAAAAAAATGTTATCTTAAGTTCAAATTTTACAAAATCCTATGTATAATATATACCTACATATTTTAGAAATCGACTATAATTAAAAAATGTGTGTTCGACACAATTTTGACAAATTTCTTTTTAATTTGTAATTATCACCATTTTTACTAGTCATTTAAGCACGAGAAACATTTAATCAAGCACTGAAAGTGATAGTAACAAAAATACACTGTTTCTACGTTACCAGTTATAAAGCTGGTAATTATCGTGCCCGTTGTATACATTTTTGGTAAGTACACCTACTTTTTTTATTGTTATTTATTAATAATTTCTGTTATAAGTATTATAAGTTACTATTATGATAGCAACTGTTTCAATTGTTTGAGATGAAAAGGGTGTTATATAATAATACCTAAACTAAATACATAGGATTAATACATGATTATGTTAAATATTATATAGAAATGTTTAATAATCTCTAAATGCATAAAATCTTTTATTCAATTTAAAGTTTTTTCCATTCATATTTTTATTTTTATTGTACTTATTTCTTATGCATGAGATAAATACTTAGTGTTTTACAAGCAAAACAAAAATTGTAGCAATAAACTTTAAAATAATTTTAAATAACAATTATGTTATATGACTATTTAAAATCTCATATATATACATATAACTGAGTTTGTTATGTTATATTTTTTATAAATTTATAGCTTATGCTAATGACATGTATTTAAAATGTGTTTAATGAATACTTTTTTTTTTTATTAGAAAAATAAAAATTGTTATATACTACTTACATGTAATTTGGATAACTGATAAGGAATTTCAATTTTTAACATACTCATACAAAGATAATGTTAAGTAGGGACTAAAACCTTTTCCCCTTCCATTAGTTTTGAATTTAATGCATTTGATTCAATAGGTTCCGATGAATATTGTGTAATATGGTAATACCTAAACAAAAATTACGTAGGATTAGTACATGGTTAAAGTATAATCTATGATATAGCAATAATAAAAAAATTCTTAATACAAATAATCTTTTATTCAATTTAATATTTTTTCCATTCATATTTTTATTTTTATTGTACTTATTTCTTATGCATGAGATAAATACTTAGTGTTTTACAAGCAAAACAAAAATTGTAGCAATAAACTTTCAAATAATTTTAAATAACAATTATGTTATATGATTATTTAAAATCTCATATATATACATATAACTGAGTTTTTTATGTTATATTTTTTATAAATTTATAGCTTATGCTAATGACATGTATTTAAAATGTGTTGGATGAATACTTTTTTTTTATTAGAAAAATAAAAATTGTTATATACTACTTACATGTAATTTGGATAACTGATAAGGAATTTCAATTTTTAACATACTCATACAAAGATAATGTTAAGTAGGCACTAAAACCTTTTCCCCTTCCAGTAGTTTTGAATTTAATGCATTTGTTTCAATTGGTTCCGATGAATATTGTGTAATATAGTAATACCTAAACAAAAGTTACGTAGGATTAGTACATGGTTAAAGTATAATCTATGATATAGCAATAATAAAAAAAAAAATTCTTAATACTAATACTATATTATTCAATTTCATATTTTTTCCATTCATATTTTTATTTTTATTGTACTTATTTCTTATGCTTGAGATAAATACTTAGTGTTTTACTAGCAAAACAAAAATTGTAGCAATAAACTTTCAAATAATTATAAACAACAATTATGTTATACGATTATTTAAAATGTGTTTAATGAATACTTTTTTTTTTATTAGAAAAATAAAAATTGTTATATACTACTTACATGTAATTTGGATAACTGATAAGGAATTTCAATTTTTAACATACTCATACAAAGATAATGTTAAGTAGGCACTAAAACCTTTTCCCCTTCCATTAGTTTTGAATTTAATGCATTTGATTCAATTGGTCTAGATGAGTATTGTGTAATATAGTAATACCTAAACAAAAATTACATGGGATTAGTACATGGTTAAAGTATAATCTATGATATAGCAATAATAAAAAAATTCTTAATACAAATAATATATTATTCAATTTAATATTTTTTCCATTCATATTTTTATTTTTATTGTACTTATTTCTTATGCATGAGATAAATACTTAGTGTTTTACTAGCAAAACAAAATTGTAGCAAAAAACTTTCAAATAATTATAAACAACAATTATGTTATACGATTATTTAAAATCTCATATATATACATATAACTGAGTTTGTTATGTTATATTTTTTATAAATTTACAGCTTATGTTTATGACATGTATTTAAAATGTGTTTAATGAATAGTTTTTTTTTTATTAGAAAAATAAAAATTGTTATATACTACTTACATGTAATTTGGATAACTGATAAGGAATTTCAATTTTTAACATACTCATATCAAGATAATTTTAAGTAGGGACTAAAACCTTTCCCCTTCCATTAGTTTTGAATTTAATGCATTTGATTCAATAGGTTCCGATGAATATTCTGTAATAAAGTAATACCTAAACAAAAATTACGTAGGATTAGTACATGGTTAAAGTAATAAATCTATGATATAGCAATAATAAAAAAATTTTTAATACAAATAATATATTATTCAATTTAATATTTATTCTATTTATATTTTTATTTTTATTGTACTTATTTGTTATGCATGAGATAAATACTTAGTGTTGTACTAGTAAAACAAAAATGTGTAGCAATAAACTTTCAAATAATTATAAACAACAATTATGTTATACGATTATTTAAAATGTGTTTAATGAATACTTTTTTTTTTATTAGAAAAATAAGAATTGTTATATACTACTTACATGTAATTTATATAACTGATGAATTTCAATTTTTAACGTACTCATACCAAGATAATTTTAAGTAGGGACTAAAACCTTTTCCCCTTCCATAAGTTTTGAATTTAATGCATTTGATTCAGTAGGTTCCGATGAATATTCTGTAATAAAGTAATACCTAAACAAAAATTACATAGGATTAGTACATGGTTAAAGTATAATCTATGATATAGCAATAATAAAACAATTCTTAATACAAATAATATATTATTCAATTAATATTTTTTCCATTCATATTTTTATTTTATTGTACTTATTTTTTATTCATGAGATAAATACTTAGTGTTTTACTAGCAAAACAAAAATTGTAGCCATAAACTTTCAAAAATTATAAACACCAATTATGTTATACGATTATTTAAAATCTCATATATATACAATAACTGAGTTTGCTATGTTATATTTTTTATAAATTTATAGCTTATGCTAATGACATGTATTTAAAATGTGTTTAATGAATACTTTTTTTTTATTAGAAAAATAAAATTGTTATATACTACTTACATGTAATTTACATAATTGATAAGGAATTTCAAATTTAAACTCATACAAAGATAATGTTAAAGAAGGGACTAAAACCTTTCCCCTTCCTATAGTTTTGAATTTAATGCATTTGATTCAATAGGTTCCGATGAATATTCTGTAATATAGTAATACCTAAACAAAAATTACATGGGATTAGTACATGGTTAAAGTATAATCTATGATATAGCAATAAAAAAAAATTCTTAATACAAATAATATATTATTCAATTTAATATTTTTCCATTCATATTTTATTTTTATTGTACTTATTTCTTATGCATGAGATAAATACTTAGTGTTTACTAGCAAAACAAAAATTGTAGCAAAAAACTTTCAAATAATTATAAACAACAATTATGTTATACGATTATTTAAAATCTCATATATATACATATAACTGAGTTTGTTATGTTATATTTTTTATAAATTACAGCTTATGTTTATGACATGTATTTAAAATGTGTTTAATGAATAGTTTTTTTTTTATTAGAAAAATAAAAATTGTTATATACTACTTACATGTAATTTGGATAACTGATAAGGAATTTCAATTTTTAACATACTCATATCAAGATAATTTTAAGTAGGGACTAAAACCTTTCCCCTTCCATTAGTTTTGAATTTAATGCATTTGATTCAATAGGTTCCGATGAATATTCTGTAATAAAGTAATACCTAAACAAAAATTACGTAGGATTAGTACATGGTTAAAGTAATAAATCTATGATATAGCAATAATAAAAAAATTTTTAATACAAATAATATATTATTCAATTTAATATTTATTCTATTTATATTTTTATTTTATTGTACTTATTTGTTATGCATGAGATAAACTTAGTGTTGTACTAGTAAAACAAAAATTGTAGCAATAAACTTTCAAATAATTATAAACAACAATTATGTTATACGATTATTTAAAATGTGTTTAATGAATACTTTTTTTTTTATTAGAAAAATAAGAATTGTTATATACTACTTACATGTAATTTATATAACTGATGAATTTCAATTTTTAACGTACTCATACCAAGATAATTTTAAGTAGGGACTAAAACCTTTTCCCCTTCCATAAGTTTTGAATTTAATGCATTTGATTCAGTAGGTTCCGATGAATATTCTGTAATAAAGTAATACCTAAACAAAAATTACATAGGATTAGTACATGGTTAAAGTATAATCTATGATATAGCAATAATAAAACAATTCTTAATACAAATAATATATTATTCAATTTAATATTTTTTCCATTCATATTTTTATTTTTATTGTACTTATTTTTTATTCATGAGATAAATACTTAGTGTTTTACTAGCAAAACAAAAATTGTAGCCATAAACTTTCAAATAATTATAAACACCAATTATGTTATACGATTATTTAAAATCTCATATATATACACATAACTGAGTTTGCTATGTTATATTTTTTATAAATTTATAGCTTATGCTAATGACATGTATTTAAAATGTGTTTAATGAATACTTTTTTTTTTATTAGAAAAATAAAAATTGTTATATACTACTTACATGTAATTTACATAATTGATAAGGAATTTCAAATTTAACATACTCATACAAAGATAATGTTAAAGAAGGGACTAAAACCTTTTTCCCCTTCCATTAGTTTTGAATTTAATGCATTTGATTCAATAGGTTCCGATGAATATTGTGTAATATGGTATAACCTAAACAAAAATTACGTAGGATTAGTACATGGTTAAAGTATAATCTATGATATATTAATAATAAAAAAAATTCCTAATACAAATAATATATTATTCAATTTAATATTTTTTCCATTCATATTTTTATTTTTATTGTACTTATTTCTTATGCATGAGATAAATACTTAGTGTTTTACTAGCAAAACAAAAATTGTAGCAAAAAACTTTCAAATAATTATAAACAACAATTATGTTATACGATTATTTAAAATCTCATATATATACATATAACTGAGTTTGTTATGTTATATTTTTTATAAATTTACAGCTTATGTTTATGACATGTATTTAAAATGTGTTTAATAAATAGTTTTTTTTTTATTAGAAAAATAAAAATTGTTATATACTACTTACATGTAATTTGGATAACTGATAAGGAATTTCAATTTTTAACATACTCATATCAAGATAATTTTAAGTAGGGACTAAAACCTTTCCCCTTCCATAGTTTTGAATTTATGCATTTGATCAATAGGTTCCGATGAATATTCTGTAATAAAGTAATACCTAAACAAAAATTACGTAGGATTAGTACATGGTTAAAGTAATAAATCTATGATATAGCAATAATAAAAAAATTTTTAATACAAATAATATATTATTCAATTTAATATTTATACTATTTATATTTTTATTTTTATTGTACTTATTTGTTATGCATGAGATAAATACTTAGTGTTGTACTAGTAAAACAAAAATTGTAGCAATAAACTTTCAAATAATTAAAACAAAACAATTATGTTATACGATTATTTAAAATGTGTTTAATGAATACTTTTTTTTTATTAGAAAAATAAGAATTGTTATATACTACTTACATGTAATTTATAAACTGATGAATTTCAATTTTTAACGTACTCATACCAAGATAATGTTAAGTAGGGACTAAAACCTTTTCCCCTTCCATAAGTTTTGAATTTAATGCATTTGATTCAGTAGGTTCTGATGAATATTCTGTAATAAAGTAATACCTAAACAAAAACTACATAGGATTAGTACATGGTTAAAGTATAATCTATGATATAGCAATAATAAAACAATTCTTAATACAAATAATATATTATTCAATTTAATATTTTTTCCATTCATATTTTTATTTTTATTGTACTTATTTCTTATGCATGAGATAAATACTTAGTGTTTTACTAGCAAAACAAAAATTGTAGCCATAAACTTTCAAATAATTATAAACACCAATTATGTTATACGATTATTTAAAATCTCATATATATACATATAACTGAGTTTGTTATGTTATATTTTTTATAAATTTATAGCTTATGTTAATGACATGTATTTAAAATGTGTTTATGAATACTTTTTTTTTATTAGAAAAATAAAATTGTTATATACTTCTTACATGTAATTTATATACTGAGATGAATTTCAATTTTTAACATACTCATACAAAGATAATTTTAAGTAGGGACTAAAACCTTTTCCCCTTCCATTAGTTTTGAATTTAATGCATTTGATTCAATTGGTCTAGATGAGTATTGTGTAATATAGTAATACCTAAACAAAAATTACATAGGTAGTACATGGTTAAAGTATAAATCTATGATATAGCAATAATAAAACAATTCTTAATACAAATAATATATTATTCAATTAATATTTTTCCATTCATATTTTATTTTTATTGTACTTATTTTTTATTCATGAGATAAATACTTAGTGTTTTACTAGCAAAACAAAAATTGTAGCCAAAACTTTCAAATAATATAAACACAATTATGTTATACGATTATTTAAAATCTCATAATATACACATAAATGAGTTTGCTATGTTATATTTTTTATAAATTTATAGCTTATGCTAATGACTGTATTTAAAATGTGTTTAATGAATACTTTTTTTTTTTTATTAGAAAAATAAAAATTGTTATATACTACTTACATGTAATTTACATAATTGATAAGGAATTTCAAATTAACATACTCATACAAAGATAATTTAAAGAAGGGACTAAAACCTTTTCCTTCCTAGTTTTGAATTTAATGCATTTGATTCAAAGGTTCCGATGAATATTCTGTAATATAGTAATACCTAAACAAAAATTACAGGGATTAGTACATGTTAAAGTATAATCTATGATATAGCATAATAAAAAAATTCTTAATACAAATAATATATTATTCAATTTAATATTTTTCCATTCATATTTTTATTTTTATTGTACTTATTTCTATGCATGAGATAAATACTTAGTGTTTACTAGCAAAACAAAAATTGTAGCAAAAAACTTTCAAATAATTATAAACAACAATTGTGTTATACGATTATTTAAAATCTCATATATATACATATAACTGAGTTTGTTATGTTATATTTTTTATAAATTTACAGCTTATGTTTATGACATGTATTTAAAATGTGTTAATGAATAGTTGTTTTTTATTAGAAAAATAAAAATTGTTATATACTACTTACATGTAATTTGGATAACTGATAAGGAATTTCAATTTTTAACATACTCACTCTCTCATTTAAGATAAGTAAGAGGGACTAAAACCTTTCCCTTCATTAGTTTTGAATTTAATGCATTTGATTCAATAGGTTCCGATGAATATTTGTAATAAAGTAATACCTAAACAAAAATTACGTAGGATTAGTACATGGTTAAATGATAATAATCTTAGACTAATATATACCATGAAAAAAAAAAGTTTTATTCATAAATAATAATTACAATTAATATTTATTCTATTTATATTTTTATTTTTATTGTACTTATTTGTATGCGATATGATGAGAAAATGAGTTGTACTAGTAAAACAAAATTGTAGTGGCAAAAAACTTTCAAATATATTAAACAACAACAATTATGTTATACGATTATTTAAAATGTGTTTAATGAATACTTTTTTTTTTATGAGAAAAATAAAAATTGTTATATACTACTTACATGTAATTTGGATAACTGATAAGGAATTTCAATTTTAACATACTAATATCAAGATAATTTTAAGTAGGGACTAAAACCCCCTTCCATTAGTTTTGAATTTAATGCATTTGATTCAATAGGTTCCGATGAATATTCTGTAATAAAGTAATACTAAAACAAAAAATAACGTATTAGTACAGTATAGGAAATAATCTGTGTTTAGTAATTTATAATAAAAAAATATATTGATATAGCAATATTAAAATATGTTTAAATAATTATATTCTAATTTAATATTATTACTAGTTATATTTTATTTTTATTGTACTTATTTTTATGCATGAGATAAATACTTAGTGTTGTATAGTATAAACAAAAATTGTAGCAATAAACTTTCAAATAATTATAAACAACAATTATGTTATACGATTATTTAAAATGGAATGATTACTTTTTTTTTTATTAGAAAATAGAAAAATAAAAATGTTATATATACTTACATGTAATTTACATAATTGATAAGGAATTCAAATTTAAATACTCATACAAAGATAAGTTAAAGAAGGACTAAAACCTTTTCCCCTTCCTATAGTTTTGAATTTAATGCATTGTTCATTAGGTTATCGAAATATATCTCGTGAATATTAGAGAAGTAATACCTAAACAAAAATTACATGGGATTAGTACATGGGTAAAGTATAATCTATGATATAGCAATAATAAAAAAAATTCTTAATACAAAACATATATTATTCAATTTAATATTTTTTCCATTCATATTTTTATTTTTATTGTACTTATTTCTTATGCATGAGATAAATACTTAGTGTTTTACTAGCAAAACAAAAATTGTAGCAAAAAACTTTCAAATAATTATAAACAACAATTATGTTATACGATTATTTAAAATCTCATATATATACATATAACTGAGTTTGTTATGTTATATTTTTTATAAATTTACAGCTTATGTTTATGACATGTATTTAAAATGTGTTAAATGAATAGTTTTTTTTTTATTAGAAAAATAAAAATTGTTATATACTACTTACATGTAATTTGGATAACTGATAAGGAATTTCAATTTTTAACATACTCATATCAAGATAATTTTAAGTAGGGACTAAAACCTTTCCCCTTCCATTAGTTTTGAATTTAATGCATTTGATTCAATAGGTTCCGATGAATATTCTGTAATAAAGTAATACCTAAACAAAAATTACGTAGGATTAGTACATGGTTAAAGTAATAAATCTATGATATAGCAATAATAAAAAAATTTTTAATACAAATAATATATTATTCAATTTAATATTTATTCTATTTATATTTTTATTTTTATTGTACTTATTTGTTATGCATGAGATAAATACTTAGTGTTGTACTAGTAAAACAAAAATTGTAGCAATAAACTTTCAAATAATTAAAACAACAATTATGTTATACGATTATTAAATGTGTTTAATGAATACTTTTTTTTTATTAGAAAAAAAGAATTGTATATACTACTTACATGTAATTTATATTAATGATGAATTTCAATTTTTAACGTACTCATACCAAGATAATTTTAAGTAGGGACTAAAACCTTTTCCCCTTCCATAAGTTTTGAATTTAATGCATTTGATTCAGTAGGTTCCGATGAATATTCTGTAATAAAGTAATACCTAAACAAAAATACATAGGATTAGTACATGGTTAAAGTATAATCTATGATATAGCAATATAAAACAATTCTTAATACAAATAATATATTATTCAATTTAATATTTTTTCCATTCATATTTTTATTTTTATTGTACTTATTTTTTATTCATGAGATAAATACTTAGTGTTTTACTAGCAAAACAAAAATTGTAGCCATAAACTTTCAAATAATTATAAACACCAATTATGTTATACGATTATTTAAAATCTCATATATATACACATAACTGAGTTTGCTATGTTATATTTTTTATAAATTTATAGCTTATGCTAATGACATGTATTTAAAATGTGTTTAATGAATACTTTTTTTTTTATTAGAAAAATAAAAATTGTTATAAACTACTTACATGTAATTTACATAATTGATAAGGAATTTCAAATTTAACATACTCATACAAAGATAATGTTAAAGAAGGGACTAAAACCTTTTCCCCTTCCTATAGTTTTGAATTTAATGCATTTGATTCAATAGGTTCCGATGAATATTCTGTAATATAGTAATACCTAAACAAAAATTACATGGGATTAGTACATGGTTAAAGTATAATCTATGATATAGCAATAATAAAAAAATTCTTAATACAAATAATATATTATTCAATTTAATATTTTTTCCATTCATATTTTTATTTTTATTGTACTTATTTCTTATGCATGAGATAAATACTTAGTGTTTTACTAGCAAAACAAAAATTGTAGCAAAAAACTTTCAAATAATTATAAACACAATTATGTTATACGATTATTTAAAATCTCATATATATATACATATAACTGAGTTTGTTATGTTATATTTTTTATAAATTTACAGCTTATGTTTATGACATGTATTTAAAATGTGTTTAATAAATAGTTTTTTTTTTATTAGAAAAATAAAAATTGTTATATACTACTTACATGTAATTTGGATAACTGATAAGGAATTTCAATTTTTAACATACTCATATCAAGATAATTTTAAGTAGGGACTAAAACCTTTCCCCTTCCATTAGTTTTGAATTTAATGCATTTGATTCAATAGGTTCCGATGAATATTCTGTAATAAAGTAATACCTAAACAAAAATTACGTAGGATTAGTACATGGTTAAAGTAATAAATCTATGATATAGCAATAATAAAAAAATTCTTAATACAAATAAATATTATTCAATTTAATATTTATACTATTTATATTTTTTTTTTATTGTACTTATTTGTTATGCATGAGATAAATACTTAGTGTTGTACTAGTAAAACAAAAATTGTAGCAATAAACTTTCAAATAATTATAAACAACAATTATGTTATACGATTATTTAAAATGTGTTTAATGAATACTTTTTTTTTTATTAGAAAAATAAGAATTGTTATATACTACTTACATGTAATTTATATAACTGATGAATTTCAATTTTTAACGTACTCATACCAAGATAATTTTAAGTAGGGACTAAAACCTTTTCCCCTTCCATAAGTTTTGAATTTAATGCATTTGATTCAGTAGGTTCTGATGAATATTCTGTAATAAAGTAATACCTAAACAAAAACTACATAGGATTAGTACATGGTTAAAGTATAATCTATGATATAGCAATAATAAAACAATTCTTAATACAAATAATATATTATTCAATTTAATATTTTTTCCATTCATATTTTTATTTTTATTGTACTTATTTCTTATGCATGAGATAAATACTTAGTGTTTTACTAGCAAAACAAAAATTGTAGCCATAAACTTTCAAATAATTATAAACACCAATTATGTTATACGATTATTTAAAATCTCATATATATACATATAACTGAGTTTGTTATGTTATATTTTTTATAATTTATAGCTTATGTTAATGACATGTATTTAAAATGTGTTTAATGAATACTTTTTTTTTATTAGAAAAATAAGAATTGTTATATACTTCTTACATGTAATTTATATAACTGATGAATTTCAATTTTTAACATACTCATACAAAGATAATTTTAAGTAGGGACTAAAACCTTTTCCCCTTCCATTAGTTTTGAATTTAATGCATTTGATTCAATTGGTCTAGATGAGTATTGTGTAATATAGTAATACCTAAACAAAAATTACATAGGATTAGTACATGGTTAAAGTATAATCTATGATATAGCAATAATAAAACAATTCTTAATACAAATAATATATATTCAATTTAATATTTTTTCCATTCATATTTTTTTTTATTGTACTTATTTTTTATTCATGAGATAAATACTTAGTGTTTTACTAGCAAAACAAAAATTGTAGCAAAAACTTTCAAATAATTATAAACACAATTATGTTATACGATTATTTAAAATCTCATATATATACACATAACTGAGTTTGCTATGTTATATTTTTTATAAATTTATAGCTTATGCTAATGACATGTATTTAAAATGTGTTTAATGAATACTTTTTTTTTTATTAGAAAAATAAAAATTGTTATATACTACTTACATGTAATTTACATAATTGATAAGGAATTTCAAATTTAACATACTCATACAAAGATAATGTTAAAGAAGGGACTAAAACCTTTTCCCCTTCCTATAGTTTTGAATTTAATGCATTTGATTCAATAGGTTCCGATGAATATTCTGTAATATAGTAATACCTAAACAAAAATTACATGGGATTAGTACATGGTTAAAGTATAATCTATGATATAGCAATAATAAAAAAATTCTTAATACAAATAATATATTATTCAATTTAATATTTTTTCCATTCATATTTTTATTTTTATTGTACTTATTTCTTATGCATGAGATAAATACTTAGTGTTTTACTAGCAAAACAAAAATTGTAGCAAAAAACTTTCAAATAATTATAAACAACAATTATGTTATACGATTATTTAAAATCTCATATATATACATATAACTGAGTTTGTTATGTTATATTTTTTATAAATTTACAGCTTATGTTTATGACATGTATTTAAAATGTGTTTAATGAATAGTTGTTTTTTTATTAGAAAAATAAAAATTGTTATATACTACTTACATGTAATTTGGATAACTGATAAGGAATTTCAATTTTTAACATACTCATATCAAGATAATTTTAAGTAGGGACTAAAACCTTTCCCCTTCCATTAGTTTTGAATTTAATGCATTTGATTCAATAGGTTCCGATGAATATTCTGTAATAAAGTAATACCTAAACAAAAATTACGTAGGATTAGTACATGGTTAAAGTAATAAATCTATGATATAGCAATAATAAAAAAATGTTTAATACAAATAATATATTATTCAATTTAATATTTATTCTATTTATATTTTTATTTTTATTGTACTTATTTGTTATGCATGAGATAAATACTTAGTGTTGTACTAGTAAAACAAAAATTGTAGCAATAAACTTTCAAATAATTATAAACAACAATTATGTTATACGATTATTTAAAATGTGTTTAATGAATACTTTTTTTTTTATTAGAAAAATAAGAATTGTTATATACTACTTACATGTAATTTATATAACTGATGAATTTCAATTTTTAACGTACTCATACCAAGATAATTTTAAGTAGGGACTAAAACCTTTTCCCCTTCCATAAGTTTTGAATTTAATGCATTTGATCAGTAGGTTCCGATGAATATTCTGTAATAAAGTAATACCTAAACAAAAATTACATAGGATTAGTACATGGTTAAAGTATAATCATGATATAGCAATAATAAAACAATTCTTAATACAAATAATATATTATTCAATTTAATATTTTTTCCATTCATATTTTTATTTTTATTGTACTTATTTTTTATTCATGAGAATAATACTTAGTGTTTTACTAGCAAAACAAAAATTGTAGCCATAAACTTTCAAAGAATTATAAACACCAATTATGTTATACGATTATTTAAAATCTCATATATATACACATAACTGAGTTTGCTATGTTATATTTTTTATAAATTTATAGCTTATGCTAATGACATGTATTTAAAATGTGTTTAATGAATACTTTTTTTTTTATTAGAAAAATAAAAATTGTTATATACTACTTACATGTAATTTACATAATTGATAAGGAATTTCAAATTTAACATACTCATACAAAGATAATGTTAAAGAAGGACTAACCTTTTCCCCTTCCTATAGTTTTGAATTTAATGCATTTGATTCAATAGGTTCCGATGAATATTCTGTAATATAGTAATACCTAAACAAAAATTACATGGGATTAGTACATGGTTAAAGTATAATCTATGATATAGCAATAATAAAAAAATTCTTAATACAAATAATATATTATTCAATTTAATATTTTTTCCATTCATATTTTTATTTTTATTGTACTTATTCTTATGCATGAGATAAATACTTAGTGTTTTACTAGCAAACAAAAATTGTAGCAAAAACTTTCAAATAATTATAAACAACAATTATGTTATACGATTATTTAAAATCTCATATATATACATATAACTGAGTTTGTTATGTTATATTTTTTATAAATTTACAGCTTATGTTTATGACATGTATTTAAAATGTGTTTAATGAATAGTTTTTTTATTAGAAAAATAAAAATTGTTATATACTACTTACATGTAATTTGGATAACTGATAAGGAATTTCAATTTTTAAACATCTCATATCAAGATAATTTAAGTAGGGACTAAAACCTTTCCCCTTCCATTAGTTTTGAATTTAATGCATTTGATTCAATAGGTTCCGATGAATATTCTGTAATAAAGTAATACCTAACAAAAATTACGTAGGATTAGTACATGTTAAAGTAATAAATCTATGATATAGCAATAATAAAAAAATTTTTAATACAAATAATATATTATTCAATTTAATATTTATTCTATTTATATTTTTATTTTTATTGTACTTATTTGTTATGCATGAGATAAATACTTAGTGTTGTACTAGTAAAACAAAAATTGTAGCAATAAACTTTCAAATAATTATAAACAACAATTATGTTATACGATTATTTAAAATGTGTTTAATGAATACTTTTTTTTTTATTAGAAAAATAAAAATTGTTATATACTACTTACATGTAATTTACATAATTGATAAGGAATTTCAAATTTAACATACTCATACAAAGATAATGTTAAAGAAGGGACTAAAACCTTTTCCCCTTCCTATAGTTTTGAATTTAATGCATTTGATTCAATAGGTTCCGATGAATATTCTGTAATATAGTAATACCTAAACAAAAATTACATGGGATTAGTACATGGTTAAAGTATAATCTATGATATAGCAATAATAAAAAAATTCTATATACAAATAATATATTATTCAATTTAATATTTTTCCATTCATATTTTTATTTTTATTGTACTTATTTCTTATGCATGAGATAAATACTTAGTGTTTTACTAGCAAAAAAAAAATTGTAGCAAAAAACTTTCAAATAATTATAAACAACAATTATGTTATACGATTATTTAAAATCTCATATATACATATAACTGAGTGAGTTTTGTTATGTTAATTTTTTATAAATTTTAGCTTATGTTTATGACATGTATTAAAATGTGTTTAATGAATAGTTTTTTTTTTTATTAGAAAAATAAAAATTGGTTATATACTACTTACATGTAATTTGGATAACTGATAAGGAATTTCAATTTTTAACATACTCATATCAAGATAATTTTAAGTAGGGACTAAAACCTTTCCCCTTCCATTAGTTGATTTTGCATTTGATGCATTTGATTCAAGGTCCGATGAATATCTGTAATAAAGTATTACCTAAACAAAAATTACGTAGGATTAGTACATGGTTAAAGTAATAAATCTATGATATAGCAATATAAAAAAATTTTAATACAAATAATATATTATTCAATTTAATATTATTCTATTTATATTTTATTTTTATTTACTTATTTGTTATGCATGAGATAAATACTTAGTGTTGTACTTAGTAAAACAAAAATTGTAGCAATAAACTTTCAAATAATTATAAACAACAATTATGTTATACGATTATTTAAATGTGTTTAATGAATATTTTTTTTTATTAGAAAAATAAGATATTGTTATATACTACTTACATGTAATTATATAACTGATGAATTTCAATTTTTAACGTACTCATACCAAGATATTTTAAGTAGGGACTAAAACCTTTTCCCCTTCCATAAGTTTTGAATTTAATGCATTTGATTCAGTAGGTTCCGATGAATATTCTGTAATAAAGTAATACCTAAACAAAAATTACATAGGATTAGTACATGGGTAAAGTATAATCTATGATATAGCAATAATAAAACAATTCTTAATACAAATATATATTATTCAATTTAATATTTTTCCATTCATATTTTTATTTTTATTGTACTTATTTCTTATGCATGAGATAAATACTTAGTGTTTTACTAGCAAAACAAAAATTGTAGCCATAAACTTTCAAATAATTATAAACAACACCATTATGTATACGATTATTTAAAATCTCATATATATACATATAACTGAGTTTGTTATGTTATATTTTTTATAAATTTATAGCTTATGTTAATGACATGTATTTAAAATGTGTTTAATGAATACTTTTTTTTTATTAGAAAAATAAGAATTGTTATATACTTCTTACATGTAATTTATATAACTGATGAATTTCAATTTTTAACATACTCATACAAAGATAATTTTAAGTAGGGACTAAAACCTTTTCCCCTTCCATTAGTTTTGAATTTAATGCATTTGATTCAATTGGTCTAGATGAGTATTGTGTAATATAGTAATACCTAAACAAAAATTACATAGGATTAGTACATGGTTAAAGTATATATCTGATATAGCAATAATAAAACAATTCTAATACAAATAATATATTATTCAATTTAATATTTTTTCCATTCATATTTTTATTTTTATTGTACTTATTTCTTATGCATGAGATAAATACTTAGTGTTTTACTAGCAAAACAAAAATTGTAGCCATAAACTTTCAAATAATTATAAACACCAATTATGTTATACGATTATTTAAAATCTCATATATATACATATAACTGAGTTTGTTATGTTATATTTTTTATAAATTTATAGCTTATGTTAATGACATGTATTTAAAATGTGTTTAATGAATACTTTTTTTTTATTAGAAAAATAAGAATTGTTATATACTTCTTACATGTAATTTATATAACTGATGAATTTCAATTTTTAACATACTCATACAAAGATAATTTTAAGTAGGGACTAAAACCTTTTCCCCTTCCATTAGTTTTGAATTTAATGCATTTGATTCAATTGGTCTAGATGAGTATTGTGTAATATAGTAATACCTAAACAAAAATTACATAGGATTAGTACATGGTTAAAGTATAATCTATGATATAGCAATAATAAAACAATTCTTAATACAAATAATATATTATTCAATTTAATATTTTTTCCATTCATATTTTTATTTTTATTGTACTTATTTCTTATGCATGAGATAAATACTTAGTGTT
>NW_026083269.1:0-68754 GCF_020184175.1 Aphis gossypii
GTTATAAAGGGGTACATCGGATATTTGTTTGTTTCGCGACAAAGGCTGTCCATATAAATTGGTTGGTTGTGACTTGACGACAAAAACAGTTTTACAGGCGTTAAACAGGTTTTTTGATCGTCGAGGTCGAAGTTCAGTCATATATTCTGATAACGCCACTAATTTTGTTGGAGCGCAAAGGCCAACTCAAAGAAATATTTCAATTATTTCAATCCACGGATCACCAAAACGAAATAATGACAGTTCTCGCGGATAAGGGCGTCGAATGAAGTGCATACCGTCACGTTCACCGCATTTCGGAGGGGTTTGGGGGGAGGCGGCTGTAAAATCTATGAAGAATTTACTATATAAAGTGTTAGGCGAGCCTAGGCTTACTATAAGAAGAAATGAGTACGGTACTGACCCGGGTAGAGGCTTGTTTTAATTCCCGTCCAATAACGCAATGTCCTCTGATCCAGTCGATCTTTCTTTTTTAACGCCCGGGCATTTTTTAATTGGGGACGCCATAAATGCGATACCAGAGCCCGACGAAACAACCACACCTGATAACCGGTGGACAGGTGGCGAAGAGTTACTAAATATTCTCAAACGCTGTGGAATCGCTGGAGTACCGAATACCTTAATCAGCTTCAATTACGAGGTGTGGCAATTAAATAATGAGAATTTTAAATTTTAAAACATTTATTTAATATTTACAACAATTTATGCACCCATGCCTTCACAGTACTCTCCTCCGAGTCTAATACACTTGGTCCAGCGTTCTTCCCATTTCTGGAAGCACTCCTGGAAGTCTCCAGAAGTTAGGTTCTTCAACACTGACGTTACGGTACGTTTAATGTCCTCCAAGTCCTCATAGCGATGTCCTTTCATTGGTTCCTTCAACTTTGGGAATAGCCAGAAGTCCAGTGGAGCCAGATCAGGGGTATACGGGGGGTGGGGGAGCGTCGTTATGTTCCTACTGGTCAAAAACTGTTGAACTTTTAACGATGTGTGAGCAGGCGCATTGTCATGGTGAAGGACCCAACCATTTTTGGCTAATTCCGGCCTCACACGAGACACTCTTTGACACAATCGCTTAAGAACTTCGATGTAAAATACCGAAGTCACCGTGTATCCTTGAGGAATAAATTCTCGGTGCACAATACCCGTTTTATCGAAGAAACAGATGAGCATGGTCTTAATTTGGCTTCGAGACATCCGGGCTTTCGTGGGAAGCTCTCCCCCCTCTTCAACCCACTGTTTGCTCTGTCGACGAGTCAATATTGAACACATGTTGCAATTTACGAAAAATTTCAGCCGGTTTTTCGCCAGATTTCACTAAAAACTTAATGACAATTCGCTGCTCGTTTTTCACGTCACACATTTTTTACGTCACGACCCTTCACTACTAACTTTGAAAAATCGCAGAGCACAAAATATTACACCGATCACTATCAAACTTGACTAAGTTGTGTATAAGCTCGCAAACTTAACGTCAACAAATTTTCAAGATGTTAGTGTTACCACTATAGGAACTAAAAATAAATTCTCGTTACTTAATTGCCACACCTCGTAAGGGTTAAATGGGCAGGTACTAAAGGCCCGTCGATACAAATCGGAACCGTGGTAATAATTCGAGACAGCAATTACCCCCCCTGCAATGGCGGCTAGGGGGGTGGTCAAGCTAGAATCTGGCACTGATGGCGTGGCGTGGTTCGGGCGGCGTCTGTTCAAACCAACAGTGGTGTATGGAAAAGGCTGTGCGGTTACTTTGTCCTCTGCCATTTGAAGGGAACACGAGTTAATCAATACCACACGGAGCCAGTAGTAATTGATATTAATTTGTATTGTTTTCTTATTATTATATTTTTTTTTTGTCAAAGAGGCAGTTATATCTATTGAGTTATTTATATACGTTTTTTTGGTATTGTTAAAATTATTAATTAGTGTAAATATGTTATATTCGATATCAATTTAATTAATGTATTATTTGTTATTTTATTATAAATTTGGATTGAAAATTAATGTTTCAAGGCGGGCGGCTGTGTTCGGTACGAGTCGCTTTATCACAGGTAAAACTAATAATTATTGTTCGTGGTTGAGACCGGTCGGGTTATCTATATTTTTATCTAATAAAGGCGACAATCACCGACGGTCTTTAACCAGCCGTTAGTCAGTCGCAAATAAAACTCGTACCGAAACGCACCGCACTCCGAAAAGACAAAAAACAAACGAAAATAAATGATAAATTTAATTATTAAAAATACACCGTTGTATTCACCTTAACAAGATTATTTACATTTAGTATTACTAGGAAATATGAAAAAATATTATTTTATGGTGTGTGATGAGTTAAAAGTTCGTCTTCCATTAGTAAAATAAAAAAAGTGTCAGATTTTATAGAAAAAACAATTAGACCATATTGCCCATTTGAATTTCAAAGAAAACCAAGAGGTATATGGCATTATCGCCAATGGAAGGGACGGAATTTTGTCAATTATTATTGTATATTGGACCAGCTGTATTTAAAAATATTTTATCTCCAGAAGTATACAACAATTTTCTTACCCTACATTTTGCTATATCAATTTAATTTCTAAAAAAATTATGTTCTTATGAATGCCATTTAGTTTATTCACAAAAGTTATTACACATTTTTTTCTACTTTTAAAGTAATTATGGTGAACATCATGTTTCCCATAATATACATGGCCTATTACATATCGTAGATGATGTTAGAAATTTTGGATGCTTAGATACATTTAGCACATTTGCATTTGAAAATTACATGCAAAATTAAAATCACTGTTAAAAAAATATGATAAACCACTTCAACAAATTGGACGACGTCTTCAAGAAATAGAGACTAACTGTGGAACTGATTTACATAATAATTTAAATAAGAAACAGTCAAATATGTTGAATGTTCATACAAATGGACCATTATTAGAAGGATGTGTAGACCCTCAATATTCAATATTTAAACTTAATGGTATGAAATTAGTAATTCAAAATAAGGCTAATAATTGTTGTGGCTTAAACAGTGGAGAAATTATTCTTATGGAAAATATTTGTTACAACACAAAGAACAAAGACTACGTTGTGATTGGAAAAAAGTTTTTAGAGAAAAGAGCTCTGTATACCCTACCATGTTCATCAACTAATATTGGTATTTACGAGGTATCAAAATTATCACATAGAACCAATATGTGGTTATTAAAATATGTTAATCTAAAATATTTTGTATTCCAATGCTCAGTAATAATAACAGTTTTGCAGTTTTCCCTCTTTTACATGTAGATCAAGATAAAAGACCACAACTTTAGCTATTAAACAATAAAACGTAAATTAAAAACAACAAACATTTCAATTGATGAAAGTACACATCAATATAACAGTAAATAGTGTATATAGGTACCTAGCTAATAGTGTATATAATATTAAAAATTAATTTGCTCATTTATTTGTATATTTTAATAATAAACATTAATATCATCAATATGTATTTTAATGTTAACAGAAAATATGTTGTGGTGGAATTTAAAGGTGGTGTACAACTTGTTCCAAAAAATTGGATATTATTCAGCAAGTCCCTATCTTATTTTCCAAATCGTACAGAAATTAACTCAAAAACATATGATAAAATGATTTTCAACAGTGTGCCGTATAAATCTAATTGGAATACATTTAAAATAGTTAAAATTTGGGCTTCATCAGGTACTATAATATAGTAAAAGATATTATATATTATATTTTATATTATAGATATTATCTATATTTTAAAACTATAAAAAAAATTAATATTTTTTTTAAACGTACCTATTACTTGTCAAGATGATTTTATTCGAGCCAAGCAAAAATTAAAGCTTGCTATTGCAACGTGCTCTGATACTATATTAAATATAATATATATAAATTACTACATACCATAGCCAACAATAACTAACATTGGGGGTGCAACAGACATTTTATGATAGGGGTGTAAAATATTACTATAATCGGATTCTAAAGGTGAGCAGGAGATTAAGTACATATTTTCTTAAACATATTAATATAAATCATCAACGGGCGGAGCGGCGTAATAATGCCGAACGCAGCGACAATAGTACATTGTACCAAATTATACTATGTGGCGGCATCGTTCAGGGTCAAAGACGGATCATCGCACGTATGCTTGTCACCCGTATAAAATATTAATAGGCACACAATTACCATCCGATAGAATATTAGGAATATTGTTTGACGCACGAATCGTTCAGATAACGCAAAGCGTGGGAAGAAGCGGATGCAGGTGCAGATGACCAACAGGGACCTGAAGGTACCGCGGGAATCCCTGGACGATATATAAGGGGGCCCAGATTAGGCACAATTCAGACGTGATCCACCAGAGTTAGCTCAAGCACCTTCACGTCACCCAGTTTAATATTTTATGTCTCCTGGACTTAGAATATTTTTCACAAGTTTTATTAAATTAATTAATTGGACTTAGAATAATTTTAAATAAAAAACACTTAGAATAATTTCGAGAGTTCATTTATTTCACAACACCTTTCCGATTCGACATCATTCAACTGATTGTACGTGGCACGTTACACTATAGAGTTATCGGAAACTGAAGATATAAATTCAGAATATGATGAAAAATTATTTAAAAACAAAAGAAGAATATTGGCTTCAAAAAGAGCTAAACATAGAAGAATTTCTCCTGTAAAAAACGTTAAACAAACAACTCCAAAAGAAACAACTATTTCTCATTCATTATCAAATTACCTATTACCCGAACATCCATTTTCAAAATCACTTGCAGGTAATATAATTTAATATGTTTGTAATGACTAAAGACTGTTGGCTTTTACAACTTAATATGTACTGACTACTGAAAACTAAACATCTAAATTGTAGGTTATAACTAAATTGTTATGTAGGTATTAATGTATACTTTAGATGATACTCAATTTGTTCAGCATGACAAAGATATTGCAGTCCCAGATTGGCCAATGTTTGTTAGCCCCAATTATAAGACTTCTTCAGATAAAAAATCTTACAGTTCATTGCCATTATCAAAAAGTACGTTTTTACTTATAGTAATTATAAATATTTACAATATTTAGGTAATTCATATGCTGCACTTAATCATTGATTAAACAACATAAAATGGATATATCCATAATATGTGTTTTTCTTAAAATTAACTTCATTAAAATGTTATTTTCCTAAATTTATGCATGTGTACAAAATGAGGACACTGAAACAGCCGATTTTCAAAGATTAGTTGTACCTTAAGTATAAACCAAAATGAAAATTAACTATTAATATATTAGAATCAAGTACCTACATAATATTAAATTTGTGAATATTTTTTTTTTAAATGACCTTAATCTTTTTTATTTTTCCTCACATGTTTTCTATTCTAATTTTTTAAAATTTAATTTTTCACATTTTAAAATGTTAGAATTTTTTTTTTTTATTTGGTAAAGGAATGTTTACCACTCCAGTGATCCATGTTTACTAAATGGCTTATTGATTTTAAAATAATGATATTTAAATGAGCATTCTTATTGTAAATGATTATTGAGAAAACATGTTTTTAAAATTAGCTGTTTCACAGCTTCATTCTGTAAATAATATTTTCTTACACATTTTAACAAAATAATTATATTTTTATATTTTTACAGCATTTAAAAGGTCGCCATTAAAACCATCAATAGGAGGTGATAAAACGAATAATCATATGGCTAAAAGTATAATATTATTGATTTGATGTTTTTATAACTATTATTTAAGTTTTTTTATAATTCAAAATGTATTTTAAATTTTTTAGGTGCTTCCAAATCTCCTATTAAGTCTAAAAGGATAGATATGGACAACATAAGTTATTATAGTCCTCAGCATAGTAAGTTTAGTGTACAAAGTTTCTATAATTTATTAAAATATTTAATTAATTATGAAGTTTCTAAAGATCATTATTATAAATTTGTATGAATATTGTTAATTGATGAACTAAAATATATTTTAGGTTTTCTAAATCTCCTGTTAAGTCTAAAAAGATAGATGTGGACAGCATAAATATTAATAATAGTCCTCGGCATAGTAAGTATAGTGTACAAAGTTTCTATAATTTATTAAAATATTTGATTAATTATCATTATTATTAACTAATTTGTATGAATATTGTATAATTGATGAACTTAAATATATTTTTAGGTGCTTCCAAATCTCCTTTTAAGTCACAAAAGATAGACATGGATAATATAAGTATTAATAGTCTCTTCATAGTAAGTACATAATTTCTATAATTTAATTCATATATTAAATTAATTTTTAAGTTTCTAAAGATCATTATTATTAAATAGATCAAATGCTGAGCATGCCACTGTCACCATTTCTAATTTCTTCTGACTTCAAAACGCCCACCATAAAAACTATTTCTATTAAAAAGAAGCTATTTCATCTCAATCACCAGCTAAGCAGAAATCTAAAGGTAAATTGCTAAATGATTTATTATACCTATTGATAATTAATAATATTAAATAATACATATACTAATTTTGTGTTGTGTTAGATACATAGTTAATTGTTTATAAATTTTTTTTTTTGTTTTTAATTAATTTGATATTATGAATTTATGAAGTTTGTTAAAAAAATTTTCAGACAAAGAACATAGTTTACAATATACAGTAAATATTGTTACCGAGTTGAGCATAAAGATGAATAAAATGTTGTTAAACTTAAGTAGACAAGAAGAAATTCTCAAAATATCTTACAAAAAGTCATTTTAATAATGAGAATGATGAAAATATTAATGATGATGATGCAATTTTGGAAGGTTTCCCATAGACAGTATTGATTGTTTAAAAGATATTAATAATAAATTAGCAATTGATAAAATGTTTTGTAAGCAGTTGGTATGTATAAAATGTTATTGTTTATTAATAATATTCATTTTTTTGTTGCTATTTCTTAAATGTTTTACAATTTTACAAACAATCTTTGAAGGCAAATTTCCCTCACTGGAAAAGGGCCAATGATCAAAAAAGAAAAAGAACCACTTAAGAGCTCTATGATATTTAAAGTTATAACAGGTTAGATAAATATTTGAAGTAAAATATTTTTAATTATTAATTAAGCGTGATAATCTTGATCTGAAAAAATATTATATTGTATCATAATAAATAAATATTTTTTTTGTATATTTTCAGGAGTTATTCTCAAAAATGTCAAAGATAGTAATGTCTCATCTATAAATAAAGCAGTTTCTGGATGGCTAAAACATTCTAAAGAGCGCTATCAAAGGGATGTTCATAATAATAACCATGTTAATACATAATTATATAACCCTTCAGTTTTATCTTATATGCCATATTATAGACGCCGTGCAAACCATGAAATAACGCGCGCCGTAGTGGACCACTTACGAACAAATTGATAGCAACGAATGAAATGTGTATGATGCGTTAGGTGCCTACCTAACTTATCTATGATGTTAGTTCTGACTTCAGACTATTGTTGTTTATCGTTGTTACACATAATAATAGTATCACACGTGCATTTTTATTTGTTTCATTTTATTCTTTCAAGTTATATTGTTTAAATTAAAAATGAGTAACAATAAAAAGAGAAGTGGTCAAAAGATGTGTTGTGTTGTCAATTGTAGCAATACTAATAGAACAGGTCATAAAATGTTTAACTTCCCTAATAGACAACACGAAAAAGAGCTTAAGGAAAAGTGGATCAAAAGTATTAAAAGAATTAAGTAAGCATCGAGAATGTTAATTTTTAGTTTTATGCAACTATTACATTTTATACTATTGTATCTGTGTGTATCTGCAGTAATGATAGAACACCATGGACATCAACTGCCCTTACAGTTATATGTGGTGATCATTTTGTTGGAAATAAACCAATAAGACATCCCAATAGTCCAGCATATGTTCCTACTATATTTCCAACAACATATAAAAATAAAAAAAATAATGAACTTCAACAATCCTCTAGATACAAGCGTTTTTGCCACCGAAGTAGTAACGTGGGGCAATCTACTGTTTCGGTTATTGAAGCTAATTCAAATCCCATTGATAGTGGATTTAAATCATTCAATATTAACAAGTCATTAACTAATTGTGATATAGGAACACAAGTCTCTTTCGATGTTACGGATGTAAAACATTTTTCATTTGAATGTTGCTTTTTGAATAACAATTGCATTAGTACTTCTATAACAACTCTAACCAATTTTATAATTAAACAACAACAAAATGTTAAAGATAAATGTTGTGGTCCTAGCTCTGAATCTTATAATTCTTGTTTATTCTGTGATAAATTTCATGGTTATGAATCTATTAACAGTGAACTTTCTTTGAAAGATTTGACAGGCACTTCTTATGCTGTATTTAACATGTTGATTAATATGTTACCAGACACAGGTGTTAATAGCACTTTAAACAACTACAATAAACTTCTTCTTTTTTTAATGAAAATAAAACTTGGAATTAGTTTTTCAGCTATTGGGGTTATGTTTAAGATTCATCGTACCACTGTCAGCAGGATTTTTTTTGATATACTTTCTATTTTATCCAAAAAAACTAAACAGTTTATTTTTTGGCCTAGTAAAGATACTATTTCAGCAACTCTTCCTTATGCTTTTAAAAAAAACTATCCCAACTGTCGTTGTATTATAGACTGTACGGAAATTAAAGTCGAGCAGCCGCCTACTGTAGAGCAAAGAGTATGTATGTACTCAAGATATAAGAGTTCATATACCATTAAATGTCTTGTTGCTATAACACCTAATGGTGCCATAAGTTTCCTATCAAAATGCTATGGAGGTCGGTCAAGTGATACATTTATTACTAACGATAGTGGATTCCTTTCTAAGCTAGAGGTTGGTGATCAGGTTTTAGCTGACAAAGGCTTCCCTGGTATTAAAACAAATTGTGAAGAAGGCAATTCTATATTAATTATGCCCCCAATCTTACATAATGGTAGATTAATATATATTTCACAGGTTAACCAAGTCTTGATACATATATTTTTTTTCAACATCTAATAAGTAAAATAATAATAGGTATATTATTGTGTAATATGACAACTTCTTATTTTATCTTTAAATTAATATTAATATATAATATTATGTATGTAAAAATTATACTTATATTATTAAAAAAATTAACAAATATGTTGAATAAAACTTATTGTTATAATACAATTAAAAATTTAAATAATTAATTTTGGCAAGTAAAAATGAAAGTAAAAATATTCAATTTTGGGCATTAAAGAATTAAGGAAGTGTTCGTCTCTATTAATAGTTAACAAAACAGGTTTAATATTATTATAGATAAATAAATCACAGTATTTTAAGCCTGCACAATACATTAATACCTGAACTTGGGTATATATACATTAGATTTTTTTAGTTGTAATTTATTATTCACAAATTCTAAATATTTTAAATTAGGTACTCCATTTTCAATAATTTGTTTATTTTTACAAGAGATAGGGCACTTTATTTCAAGAATTCTTTCAATATTTCCATTTTTGATAACAAGACCATCTGGGCTAGCACACACCCATGGTGTTATATGATGGATAATAAGTCCTGCCTTAAGTACTATAATATCATCATATAACTCTTGGTATTTTTCAAATGCTAAAGGTTCATTTAAATTACCATATTTAACATTAATATTACCTTTCATACCTAAGTCAGTTGTTTTTAGGAAAGAGTTAGCAAGCTTATTGAGACCTATGTCCGTCCAATTACGACATGTTTTAATTTTATGTGCCCTAATACTAGCCGAAATACGAAAATGTCGAGAGGTTTTCCAAATTTCTGAAGAAGATTGGCTCATAGTTAAATTATAAATACTTAAAAGATTATCTGCCAATAAGGCAATATTAGTAAAGTAAAAACTGTTTTCATTAAAATCAAGTGGAAATTTCGATAAAGGAGTATTATTTATAAAACACATTTTTTGGTTAAGTAATATAAGTGAGAAATGATTTTTATTTAAAGAATATGTAAAATCTAGTTCTACTTGATCAATGATGGAATTCAAAATTTGTTTACACTGTCTTTCTGTTTCAGTAAGACTTTCTTCTTTTAAAAGTGTGCTAAAGCTACACGGTATACTTAAAATATTATGCATTGAAATTAAATCTTTATGACTTACATAATCTATACAATGTTTTTGCCTTTTACATGGGAATAAGTCTTGAATTGTTCTACCTTTCTTATATTTTAATTCTCCAGCCTTTGAAGGTTTTCCCCATTGTTGGGGCAAGTCTGTTTTAGAAATTAGTTGCTCATTATTAATATAGTAAATTAATGCACATATATGTTTGCATTTTCCTCCTGCACCAGCAGGACAATCACAAGATGTATTTTTAACTCTTCTAGTTCCATCAATCTAAATAATATATTAAAGAAGAAGATAACATTTCAATATACATAAAAAAAATCTAAGTCACATGTATTCAAATACTCTATAGCAGTGAATTTGTCATAAAATTAAAATAAATAGTTTAAAAAATGTGTTCATTATCAAGTATAAACATTTTAATTATTGTAAATTGATATATATATAATACTGAATTTTTGATTTAACTAACTTCAAGAATAACTGTCCATGGATCATAAGACACAGAAGTTTGCCTTATACATAGTCCTTTTATTCTAGGTGCAATATGATTAGTAGCCGGTTTTATTTCTTCAACATTAATTAAATGTCCACTTTCTACTAATCTTTTGCCTTTGTTATTTGGAAAAATAAAATTATATGTGACTGGTTGGAAACCACATTTAATTTTTAAGTCTGCCATAACACAACATACCAATACGTTCAGACGTTCAGTGTCTGATGAACCATAATCTATATGTGGTTTGTGGTTTATGGATATTTAATTATAATAATCGATTATTGATTAGTCCCTATTGAAAATTGATAAGCTTTAGAAAGCTTATCATCTCACCAGTTCAACAAGGTTTTCATAGGATGTAGTCGAAAAAAAATATAAATAATGTATAAATAGGTAAATGTATGAATGAACCACATGTAGATCATGGACTGATAAAATAGGTTTAATGTGACCCACATTTGAGTTAAAGGACTGATCAGTCCTGATTTAATTAAACAGCATATATTGTGTTAAGACAAGGTACAATCAGAATTGACGTAATATTTGAATGTAGTGAATTACATACAATACAACACAATGGTTTTACTGCATGAATGTATGATTCACGCATATTTGTTGCTATCGATTAGTATGTACATTATCTCCCCAGAGCGCTAGTTGTCAGTTTGCACGGTGTCTATATTCACTTTATAATTAATATTAATATGAGTACATTATTATTTATTTTTATTTTTTAATTTTTATTGCATAAAAAGAATTATGTCCGATTTTAATAAAAATGTTATTATAATATTTATTTAATAAAATGCAATCCATTTTATATTTATATTATTATGTAATATTTCATTAAAATGTTAAAATATTTTATTTATAACAATGCTTAATGATACATTATAGTATTTTTCACGTATTAATTAATTCTTTTGTTTAAAATAATATACATATTTAGTTATTTGAATATTTAATAATATATAATTTGGTGTATACATAAGAGAAAACCTAGAAAAAGTGAGTTAGAAGCTTGGAGAGCCGTCCTTTTTAGAAAAATGACTCTTGGAAGTAGTGAAAGGATGTGTGAAATCTGTATAGGGAATGATGAAAAAGAATTAATATTTTATAAGATGTGTGGTGGGGATGATGTCCATAATATTATGTTCAAGTACTATTAGTAGCTGAAATAAACATAATAGTGGTGGACCTCAAAGAAAAATGTCAAAGTTATAGGATTAATTATATATATCTATATATATATATATATATATATATATATATATATATATATATATATATATATAATAAAATATATAGATATATATATATATAAAATAGAGATATGGTGTAAGTATTAAGATGAAGAACTAGTGAGCTTTTGTGGTAAGAGAGATGCCATAGATTTTAAAACAAAATTAAAAAATAATATTGTGTGTTAATTTTTTATTTTATAAAAACTATATAAATTACCAATCAAAAGTCAAAAAAATACACAATTCACAATAATAGATAGTTAAAAAATATATATATATATATAAATATAATAAAAGGTTAAAATAGGAATATTTTTACACATTAACTCAATGGCGAAAACAGCAATTAATGTCAGGGGAGGGGCTTAATTCTCTAAAGTGTTTTTCATAGATATTATCTATGGTTTTTTTAGTTTAAATTCTTAACCTATATTTTTTTAAGGGGTCTCTGGGTGTTATGAGGTATAAGCTTCCCCCACATATGCGTCATTGCCCTCAAGAACGACAGGAACTAAAAAGTAAAATGCCACAAATAGGTGGCTTTTGGAGTTGTTTCGGGAAGTGTGTTGACAATTTCAGGGTTCTAGGTATTTGTTGTTTTGAGACCAAAACGGCAATGTAGTTTGGGAGCCAAATAGTATTCAAATAAGACCATTTTTAGAACCAATTTAACCCAAATAGGCGTGATTAAGGTATTATAACGACCCAAACAAAACTCATTTAGGTACCAATATGACCTGTATGGGAGTTGAGTTCGGTTTGATTCCCGATGGGAAGGTCGGAAGGACTGTCGGAACTCGGACATCTGGAAGTCTAACGACCGTTAAAAGACCTTCCCGTACAGTCTATGACTGGAATAGGAAACTCCTATTGATGGTCTGTGGGTCACAAAAGACTGTCCGTAGACCTTCCCAGGAGGATATTTTGGCTATTAGGGATATGGTTTAATATACAAAATACATTTTTTTCTAAGAACTCTATAAAAGATAAATTGTCCACATATTTTTATCTTTGTTGCCCTGCATAAGGCCATTAAATATAATATGTAAAAACCTAAAATTCTCTTACTTAACTGATAGTAGTAAATTATCATACTCCTTTAATGTTTTTAAGAATTGAGTATGCTTAATATAAATTTGCCTAAATTGTTGAGGTTCTATATATTATAATTTGCACTTGGTAAACGATTTTAAAACTTATATTGTTTGGCAATAGCTCATAAGGAAAAAATAAATTTTTTAGTAACTATTTATGCAAAATATTAGTGTATTACCTTAAACATTATTAAGTAAAAATATTTTACTACCTGCTTTCTCATCAAACATGGATCATTCATTATTTTTTTTATTTTAGTTATATTTAAATCAAAGATACCCAATTTCTGAACCTTTATTTTTATTTCATTATGTTGTAGTATACTAATATTAGAAAAAGGTAACTGAATTATAGATATTTAAATAATTTATTAAATATAATTTATAATATGTAGAATGTACATATTTGTTTTTTCATTGTGACAAAAGTCTTACACAAACTTTTTATATTCTTATCATTCCACTAATAATTCTAAAACATTGTGTTTATAATTCTCATAACATCAAATATGTAAATATATAAACACCCATCTGAGTATATTTTGTGGTTTAAATTATAATACAATTTGCCAATCCTATAAATGAAAATACTATTATATTATGTTTTTTTTTTTTTTTTATTACATCTTTAATATCAGATGTACACTTAGTATTTTAACATTGTACACAAATTCACTTTTTTAATTAATACATTTTTTTTAGATCACGAATGATTTTCAATTCATTAGAAATATGCTTGATTCAAACAGTAAATCAGTTTCACCAATATCAAATTCTGAGCACTCAATGGACTTTTTACTGCCTAGTACAAGTACACAAATATTAGATGATTTAGTTGAAAATTCATCGGAAACTATTTCATTAGCATCTTCTGCTGTATCATCTATTGATTCACGTTCAATAGAAGATCATCTTTCAGGTTTGAAATATTCAAAAATTGCAATTAAACGTAAGTTGTTGAGTGGCAGCGATGAATTCGTTCTTGTTCCACATAATGGAAAAAGTGAAGTTTGGACAAAATTTAATGTAGTTATGCCGAAAATATACCGAATTCTGAAGATCAAGATTCTCCTAATCATACTACCACTGATTTTGTAGCTTGCCTTTTATGTAAAGAACTTTGAGAAATGTATTAAGTATTGTAGTCTAGATTTACGACCTATGATGGCAATCAAAGATAAAGGTTTTCTTGAAATTGGCCAATTTTTTTTGGACATTGGTGCTAAGTATGGAGTTTCGGATATAAATGATATTATACCACATTCGACTACTGCTCTAGGCATATAATCAAAACAACAATTGATGTAAGAAAAATATTATTTTTCGAAATATACAGTTTGATTAAAAATAATTATTGTAGTTCAACTTGTGATATGTGGACAGACAACTAAAAAAATCATAATTATATGTCTATAACACTACATTATATAGATGAAAATTGGGTTTTAAATAATCGTCTTTTATACACCAGTCAATATCCATTCCAAGAATCTAAAACTGATGAAAATATAAAAAAATGTATGAGTAAATTCTTTACTCAGTTATGTGAGGATGCTGACAAAAATTATGGTTTGGATTTAATGCAACACATAACTTTTATCACTGATCAGGGATCAAATATGATCAATGCTCTTAGAAACTATAATCGTTTTAATTGTTGTGCACATTTGATTAATACCGTGTTGAGAAATATTTTTGATTTGAAGTTTTTATCACAAGTAAATGATAATGGATCGAAGCCCTTGGAGCCAATAATAAATTTAATGACAGAGTGTAAAACTCTTGTTAAATTTATGAAAAGTTCAGGAAAGAATAGTGAATTATCTACAGTTTTGGTTCAAGAAGTTAAAACAAGGTGGAATACACGCTTACTTATGTTACAGTCCGCCCATAAAACTTTACCTGAAATAGTTAGAATCCATGATGAATATTTTGGTCGCATTCAAAATATAAATATCAAACTACTACAAAATCTCATTGAATTTTTGAAGATTTTTAAAAATGCTTCTGATGAACTCGAAAGAGACAAAAAACCAACCATACAAAAAGTGGCATTATACAATGCCTAATTAAAAATAATTTATTGAAATATGCCAACATTGAGAATCTTTCCAATGATGATGGTGAATTAAATATTGAATGTATAATGTAAATATTAGGAGAAAGAGCATTGGAGATTTTAGACTCAACATTTCAACTTAGCGAGGAACATGAAGTTGCTGTATTTCTTTGGCCCAAGTTCTAAATGCTGAAAATGTTTTCTCAAGACTCTGGTAAACATTCTCAGATAATAAAACATATCGAAAAAAACTTTTAGAGTTAGAAACCAAAGACAACGAATTAAATACTACTACCATTATACAAATAAATTTTGATGACTCAAATAGACCATCACCATTCATGTTTTCATAATGGGAAGACAGTCTAACAGATCATGATATTCATGAGAGATATAAAAAAGAGTTAGAAAATTATAGAGAAGAAAGTTTTGATGTGGGTGATAATCATATACTAGATTTCTGGTCCAAACAAATGTCCAGGTATCCATATTTATCAAAACTGGCAAGACAGATACTAGCTACTCCAGCTTCTGGTGCTAGTAGCGAAAGATCTTTCAGCGTAGCTGGTAGTGATTGAAGAGCGTAGAAGTTGTCTGGATGGATCAACAGTGGATGCTATATTGTTTTTAAACAATTATTATTCCCAAAAGTAACCATCATCTTTTTTGCCACTAACCCACTTAGGAATCATAATGTATTAGTGTTAATTGTTCTGTTAATAGTTGTTGTTGTATAAAGCTAATAAATTATATGTTGTTAATTTCGGTACTAACTAGTAACTACTGATGTGTTATCGCCCCATTAAGCTTACTCTGCGTTGTATTTATTTTTTTATTTTATACTTAAATATATTATTAGGTAAATCTTTTTTTGAAATATAATTATACCTATATTTTTTTTTTGAAATATACTTAATCTAAATAACAATCATTTGTATACCTAGTCAAGTCTAAGGTACTTGTTTATTTATTTATATATTATTTATAGCTTATAAAAACTATAGTACAGCTATAGGTAAAAAAAAACATATTTATTTAAACTGTTTGGTTGGTACCTAAATACCTAATAAGTTTTTTAAAACATCTTAAGTACAGTAGGTAACAAAATATTTTGATATCTAGTGTCGAGGGACAAGTTTTATGATCAGTTTGACTTACCTACTATGTAAGTCCATATTTTTTACTTAAGAACACAATATAAGGCTTTCAATATTCTATTCAATATTCATACAATTTGTACACAAATTATCAATATTCAAATCTACTTTATTTTAACCAATAAATCTAAAGAACCGTATGGCAGGTGTAACAGTGAAAAGTAATTAATAGTTATTTTTGCTGTACCTTACTGTAGTTATTTTCCCAGTAATTTTAGCATAATTTATTTATTATAAACTCTAATTAAAATATAAGGTATAGAATAAATGTAACAACTTATATCACATTTTAAATAAGAAGAAGATACACAATGTCATAATAAAACAAAATTAAAAAAAAATATATATATATACCGTAAACTGGGGTAACATTAGCCCTTAAGTGTAACTTTGGCCCAAAAAAAGAAAAAGTTTAATTATGCCATAACAGATGAACTATCTTATGTAATTTCTTCAAAATTGTACCAAACTGTAGGTAGGAATAGTGGTTTCAATATTTAATGATTAGTATATTAATCATCGTTCACAACTTCATTTAGTGAAATTGATAAAAGCTGTAATCAAAACATCAACAAATTTATACGTGACTACTTTGTCATTATTCAAGTATCATCTAACATTAAAATTCTTAGGTAAGTTAATTTTATGTACAAAATGTATTATAGAAATAGGATATAGTGGTTTAAAAACACTAACTTTGTTAAAATATTGAATAATATTGCATTATCATTTTGGTCAAACATTGTCCCATACTTTTGTGTAACTTTGGCCCAAAAATCAAGTTGGGCCAAAGTTACACAACATACATTTTCAAATTGTGTTTGACATTGTGAACATCGTTTATAGTAGTTTTTATTTTAATTGGCGTTTTATTTATTTGTTTTTATTTTATCAAATCTTTTAATCTAAGCCATTGTGGTTTTTATTTATTAGAAAACATGCCACGAAAACCCAGAAAAAATCTTGGAACAAGAAAATATGTAGATTATTCTCCAGATGCCTTACAAGAATGTATACAAAATATAATTTCACGTCAAATGACTCAGCGTGAGGCAGCAGCACATTTTTGTATTCCAAGATCCACAATAAAAAATAAATTGAAAGGAAGTCACCCAAAACCTGTGGGTCGCTCTCGTACATTTACAGAAACAGAAGAAAAAGCTTTCGAACAACATTTGATAAAATTAGCAGATTACGGGTTTCCAGTTGTAGAATTTGACTTTCGAATTTGTGTTAAAAATTACCTGGATAAAAAAGGAGTTAAAATAAACAAATTTAAAAATAATCTTCCAGGGTATGAATGGACTAAATCGTTCTTAAGTCGGCATAAGAATCTATCAGTTCGTATGAGTTCCAACATAAAAAGAGTCAGAGCTCAAGTTGGTATTAATGAAAATAAATTCATACATGGATAATCTAAGTGTTGTAATTAAAGATGTTCCACCATCCAGAATTTGGAACTATGACGAAACAAATCTAAGTGATGATCCCGGAAACAAAAAAGTTATATGCAAACGAGGAATGAAATATGTAGAAAAAATGTGTAATTTTAGTAAGAGCTCAACTTCAGTGATGTTCTGTGGCAATGCAGAGGGTAAATGCCTTGCACCTTATGTGGTGTACAAGGCTGAACATATGTGGACAACTTGGACCGAAGGTGGACCAGAACATGTTCGCTATAATCGCACAAAAAGTGGATGGTTTGACTCAATGACATTTGAAGATTGGTTTGAGTTTAGTTTTTTGACAGAAGTAAAACAAGAAAACGGACCTGTTGTTTTAATAGGTGACAACCTATCCTCACATATTAGTGTAAAAGTTCTTCAACTCTGTGAGCAGTATAATATAAAATTTGTATGTTTACCACCAAATACAACTCATATTACCCAACCATTAGATGTGGCCTTCTTCGGTCCAATGAAGAAACTATGGAGAAGTATTTTAACACAATGGAAAGAATCGAAATCTGGTTCAAAGTATCCAACAATTCCTAAGGATTTATTTCCAACACTATTAAAAGAACTTATGAATAAATTGAATGAAAATAAAACTCAAAATTTAATTTCAGGTTTTAAAAAATGTGGAATCTACCCTTTAAATAAACAAACTCTACTTGATCGCCTACCACATAATCTAACTGAAGTTGACAATAATGTAATAGGTGAAGCATTTCTAGAACAGCTGGAAGCCAAACGATCTGATTATCTTGGCACAGGCAATGTGAAAAGAAGAAAAAAGTTGCAGGTACCAGCTGGAAAAAGTATAACTGTTCATGATGTCATAATTAATGAGGAAGATCCAAAACCTATGAAATCCAATAAAACCATAAAATCTATAAAAACAAAAAGACAATTATCCACAAGTTCTTCTGATGAAGAACTAGATGCAATTGTGATACATTCTGATGAAATCAGTGACTTTGACTTAGACTCAAATTCAGATGAAGAACCAATTATCAATACCAATGATGAAGTAAAATTAAACCAAAATGATTTGAAGATTGATGACTTTGTCATAGTGCTATTTAATGAAAATAAATATCCTGGAAAAATTGTAAGTTTATCTGAAAAGGGGCCCATAGTAGACTGTATGTTTAGAACATTTAAGTTCTGGAGGTGGCCAGAAAAAAAAGATGCTATACTGTATGAATGGAAAGATGTCTTAAGGAAGATCGATCCTCCCAAGATTGTTTCCAAAAGAAATCAATTTTCAGTTTCTGAACTTGATGATTTTGTTTAAATTGCTATTTTATTTATTTGTTTAATATTGTTTTTTTTATAATACAGTTATATTATTAGGAGGTTACCTACATAATATATAATCATAATAAGACATATAATTTACCTACTTTGAGACTGAAGTTTGTTATTATAATATTATGTAAGTTTTTTGTTTATTATTTGTTTAATATTGTTTTTTTTTTTCTATAATACAGTTTATTATTAGGAGGTTACCTACATAATATATAATCATAATAAGACATATAATTTACCTACTTTGAGACTGAAGTTTGTTGTTATATTATGTAAGTTTTTTTTTTATTATTTGTTTAATATTGTTTTTTTTTCTATAATACAGTAATATTATTAGAATGTTACCTACTTATATAATAATAATAAGACATAAATTTACCTACTTTGAGACTGAAGTTTGTTATTATATTATATAAGTTTTTTGTTTATTAATTGTTTAATATTGTTTATAATACTATTGTTCATTAGGGGGTTACCTAGAAAAAATACAAGTTGAATTAATTTAATTTGAGACTAAAGTTTATTATTATTATTATTAATTTTACCAATAAACAGTTGGTAATGAAGGTTTTTTGTTATTTTTTTTTTGCTGTATTATGTAATATATACTAGTATGGTATAACATTGACCCAAGTCAGAAAATACACGATTCACAGTTAGTTTTTAAATGTAGGACAAAGTTACCCCAAGTGCGGGAAACATTGGCCCAAAATTTTGAAAAAAAATTTTGGTTTATGCGTTGTTAAAAATGCCAATGTGATTTATAAAATTAAATAGTTAATCTATATTTTACTAAAAAAAATTATAAAGTACCAAATTTTTCAAACATTTCCTCAACATTTACATGGATGTATAAAAAAAAGTACGAAAAGTGGGCCAATGTTACCCCATTTGACGGTATATGCAAAGAAAATAAACCAACCTATCCCCCAGGAGTCCGCGGACCAAAGTTTTTTTAAACGCTGATGATGTAAGTAATAAGTATTAATAAAAGAAAACTATGATATTGTAATGAAATAATTGAAAAAAAGTGGTCCGGATTGGTCTTAATATCGAGAAAAATCAGTCCAACTCGGTCTAATTTAAAAAAAAAATTTTAGTGTGGTCCGGTCTGGTCTTACTTAAATTTAAGTCGGTTCGGTTTGGTCTATTAATTGTTTAAAAAACGAAATAGTCTGGTCTGGTCTGCTCAATATGTTAAACAAAAGAAATCGGTTTGGTTCGGTTCACATTGTTAAATCATAATTCAGTCTGGTCTAGTTTCGGTCTATGAATTATTATCTGGTCCAGTCCACAATAACTTGGACCGTGCAGAGCACTAGTGGGTAGAACGTAACATTCGTGTGTAATATTAATTAATTGTTCACGAATTTATTTTATTATTTTAATTGTAATAATCAAGGTGAAAGAGATTCAAATATTAAAAAAATATATAAATAATATATATTATACTAATATACTTTATATTGTATTCTCAATTGATTTACATTTGATATAA
Organism: Aphis gossypii; assembly: GCF_020184175.1. Lineage (NCBI taxonomy): Eukaryota > Metazoa > Arthropoda > Insecta > Hemiptera > Aphididae > Aphis > Aphis gossypii. The sequence continues at coordinate 20,420 of NW_026083269.1, forward strand.
CTAACATTATTATTAAGTTACCAATGTAAAATTTAAATTGTAAGTGTAACTGAGTGCATTTAAGAAAAAATAGTAAAGATTTCTGTTTTGCAGACATAAACCTTTTTTTTTATGGGGAGGTGTTATGAGCTACGAGATATCTATAAGATATCTATGAGATATCCAGCCTAAGTTAGTATGACCATGCCTCGTATCGAGGGAGATGCATATGCTACTATAACCATGAAACGTGTCGGGATAGTAAGCGCACTAATAATTAAAGTGCACTAATGATGCATTCACAATGTTATTGTACATTATCAAATCCGGGTCCGAACTTGCAACAACAACTACAAGGACACTTGGTTTCACCCAGAGAGCTACGACTCGACACAAACAAGAGACGCACCACAACATATAAGGGAGCCCGAAGATCAGCAACGGCAGATGTACCAAAGCTATCAACACCTAAGCACTTTAACGACACTCAGCCACTAATTTTATTTGTTACATGTATTTCATTTATACGTAATAAAGACATTATTCGTTATTAAGTTTAACTTTCATTCAAAATAACCATTTGGATTCAAATCTGATACTGGCACGCAATAAGTTATAAAGTTCAGCTGAATTATTATTATAAACATACATTAAACTTTCGGTATGATAGGTTAGAAGATTTCGGGATCTACAAATATCATTCCAAACACCATATTTTTTTAAATCAGGTACAAGGTTTTCTTCTCCTAAAACATATATAATACAAATGTAATAATAATAATACATTTTCAAACATTTTGTGGTAAAGTAAAATTAACAAATTCTCATACTACGTTTTATTATTTTGTTGTTTTAAAAAACCAGTAACTTGAAATTTATGTATTATGAGTTGTTTATAAACAATTGAAATTTAAAAGTGTTTTTGGTTTTTTATTCTATGTATCATAAATGTCATACACACATACAGTACTCAAATAAAAGTTACAAACTTTTTTTTTGACTAAACTAAATAATACTTACCTATTAACTGAGAATATATAACATTATGCATATGCAGACTTTGCTTGAACCCTTCAACAATAATATCGTCTTCCATCATCGCGATTGAGGCTGAATTCCAATTTTTAAAACATACATGATCCTGTGTTTTTTCATTACGATTTTCAGCTAACTGACGTATACAACAATATTTGTTTCTGACTCCACACAATATATAACTTTTTTTGTTTTTGCACCAATAATACAAGCCTTTAAATATATTTTGTTAACAAATATCACATAATATAATATAAATATTTATTCATATATTATACAATATTATAATTATTATATGTTTTATATAATTCGAATATATTTAATTTTTATAATTTTATATAACTAGGTATTATGTTTTTATAATAATATGTAGTTTATTTTTTACTTAAAACTCCGAACAGTGCGTTATATTTAGTTTTATAAGATCGCTTACTCCAAGCGCCATCAGCAACTACTGCAATTTTAGGTCGTCCTAAGTGATCAACTTTACCTTTTTCTATCGCTAATTTAGCTTCTATTCAGCAATGAGCATTTCTTTCCACGCCAAATCATCGAGGTGTTTAAAAATATTATTATGACAATCTTGATATAATTTGTTCGACATATTAGGCATGTTCATTGCAGCAGAAAACTCTTCGAGTTGTGAGTATCCTTGTCCTGTATTTACTATATTTAGTAAGCTGACGTAGTTACGGAAAGCCTATCGTGCAAAAGGTCAAACACAACATCACGCCACCGGAATAGGCCACTCATCGGGCCTTCTCATCGGTAAACACCGATTTAGATTATTATAACAGTTTTCTATAACGTCAATCATCCTATCCTAATCAGGGCATGTCTCCATATAAATAGGAGCCATTCACGCGCTCTGATCAGAAAAGTCTTACAAGTCTTACACACAACGTCGCACCCATGCTTACCCGAAGCCTCTAGGGAGACGTTCTCACAACACTTACTCTCCGGTAGAATACTATTCTGTCGAAACACTTCTTGTTATAATAAATATATTAATTAATTTGATACAGTGCAATAAACAGTTGTAACTTAACGTTTATAAATCAATAAAGTCTTAATATTTATTATACACATCTTTCCAACTTCTTCCACTCCAAGTAACAGTGAACGTGCACTCGTCGTAAAAGAAGCGTGTACCAACCCAGCGGTGAGAGCGACGGGTTACTACATAAAATTTGGTGTCAGGTGTGGGGTCATACTTCATCAAACGAAAATTTTTGACTAGCTCAAAAAAGTAGTTTGTGACCCACCGACGAGACCACGTTCATCACTCACGTCGAAGGAAGAGTTCTGTGGAGCATACAAGCACGCAGCGAGTCCAGTGAGGACATTCGAGTCAAATAAATCCCATGGCAGTTCAGGAAGGACGGAATTTCTATATCATTTCCAAGGGCAAAACAGTTTTCAAAAACATGCAATCTAAATCTATGTAAGTCATATGAATAATATTTTGTATGTCTGAGAGTATAAATACAAATTGGCAAATTGTAGCTTATAACCCGGAAACACTAAAATTCAAAATAGTTAACACAGAAAAGTTAGGTTTTGATGGGCATTCAAGTTAGTACCTTCTTTCTCGGGAGGATCAGAATCAGATTTAGCGTCTTTTGAAAATAAATAAGAATTCATTTTTAAAAATATCTCCGATAATTTAAAACCAACTGTTTTGGAAGCTATTTTAGCTCAATTAAAAGATAACGCTTTTGAGGTGGTCCGATATAAAGAAATCCATACTTGGGAGGAATTAAAAAAACTATTTAGAACCGTTTTCGGTTTAGCGCATTCAGTTTCGTACCTACAGGTACAACTGAGTCAGATGAAGCAATATACAAAGGAATCGGTTAAAGAGTTTTCTATACGAATCGAAAAAAACTGCACACGAATTAACACACGCGTTAACGGTAGATAAAGCGAACGCTGAGGCTAATATAATAGCACAAACAATACAAGCGCACGCACTAAGCGTACCTATTCATAGCAGGCATATCACAATCCATCGGTATAATATTAAAAGCGCGTAACATTAAAATATTTGAGGAGGCAGTTTTACACGCAATGGAGGAAGAAAAAACAACCAAGTATTTTGGCAGTGCACACGGGTAAAATAAGTCCCAGAATAATAAAAATACATTTGATAAAAATATTATAAAAGATAAAAGTTCGATAAAATGCCACCGTTGTGAACGATTAGGTCATTACGCAAACGAATGTAGGACAAGCGAACATAAATTACCTAATTGTATTAATCCAAACAGCGGTCAAAGTACAAGTACCGAGATTAAAAAAGAATATTCTAGCAAATTCTGCAAATACTGTAAAAAAACTAATTATGATATTAGCGAGTGTCGAAAGCTAAAATATAAAAAAGATTAGAGGAGGAAAATAATGAAAATAACGAAAACAGATCTATTGAGGAAATTCAATCTGGGAATAATAATGTACGTAAAATAACGTCCATAAATCACGAACACATAACGTGTTTTTCTGATAAATTCGTAAAAAACGAAAATAAATTTTTAATTGATAGCGGATATACGGATATACGGACATAATTAAAATTTCAACTTTAAAAGGGCACATAATTGTAAACGAGAAAGATAAAAAAAATATTAAAGAAATACATGCAAGCCCAGTAGGAACAATAGGATCAGTCGTTATTCCAATTTATATTAACGAACAATCTTTTGTGGTTAAATTCGATATTATGCAAGACGATTTCCCAATACCCGAAGCAGGTATATTAAGCATAACGTTTCTAAAATTAAATAAAGTTGTGTTAGATTGGGATAAAGAAGTGGTAATAATACCAGAAAAAATAAATAATAATACGATAATTATTCCGCCGAGAAGTAATTGTGTATTACAGATTAAAGCCGATGAAAAAATCGATCATAAATTAATAACGGTAAAAAAAAACACGAAATTAATGAAAACGTAATAATAGCTAATAGTATCAGTCCACTCAGCCCAGTCAGAGGTGATAAAATAATTAGTAATATCATAAATATATCCGAGCAACCGTTTATAATTAATAGTAATCTAAAATGGAAACCTTACAAACGATAACGTTTTTATCGCGAACGAAGAGAATCAATCGGTTAATAAAATTAAAAAAATAAAAGAAACTATTAATACGGATCATCTTAGTGAGGGAGAACGCGATAACATAATAGACTTATGCTGTCGTTTTTCCGATTTGTTTTTTTTTTTTTTTGAAGGTGATCGATTAAGTGCTACTGACACACAAAATGAATACACCGCGTTGCGTTAAACCGATTAACATACGTCCATATAAGTTACCACATGCGTACCAGGACGAAATTGAAAGACATGTGAAGGAGATGAAGGAAGCGAATATAATACGCGATTCCGTATCACCGTTTAATTTTCCACTGGTAGTAGTAAAAAAGAAAAAGGATGCGGAAGGAAAACAAAAATTGCGAGTGTGCGTAGATTTTCGTAAACTAAATGAGGTTACTGAGAATGAAGCTTATGGTCTACCGAATATTCTAGAAATATTAAAATCCTTGGGCTCATCGAAGTACTCTTCCACTAGTGCTGTTCGGTCAGACCGATTTTTTTATTAACCGGTCAACCAAACCGGTTTTGACCGGTTAAACCGCGACTGCCTTATTCGGTCTTGACCGAATTCGGTTATTACGGTTAAATCGGTCAACGGCCAATTCGGTTTCATCTTCCAAAACGTACAAATCGGTTAATTCGGTCAAATCGACCTAAATGATTAAACCGGTCAATTTAGTTAAGTCGAGTAGACTACCAAAACTATTTTATCAGTCTTGACTCTTGAGTTCTTGACTGAATTTAGTAAAAAGTTAACAAGGTTAAATTGGTTAAAAAATCAAAACTAATTTGTTCATTTCAAAAACTGTTTTGGGCTAAACCCTTGTTAGGCCCTCATTATTATAATATACCTAATAAATGCAATAAAATTTAATTTTGTTAATTAAAATTTGTTATTATTATTATTTTATAACATGCATGTTTGATGAATATTGTGTTCGTTATAAAAACTTAAACTTAATGCCTATAATCTATACTTTTAAGTTTTAACAACTAGAAGTAAATGTATTCAACTACCTAGCAGTTCGCTTTTTTTATTTCTAGAATCTAGATCCTCGTCTGTCTATAACATAATATATATTATGGACTTATGGTTATCATGTGACATGTATATTATCATGGTTTTTACATTTTATATTATTTGTAAATAATATACAGTTCGGAATCTCTGTTAGATTATTTGACGAAACTCTCTAGTCTCTAATCTATAGTTTATAGTATTTACCTGTAATGATATTTTTAAAGTAATCTTTAAATTCTTTCGAACTTTACCTGGCTTTCTCTATAACGAAAATCATATAATTATTGAATTATTTTACCTATTATAAGTTTTTTCAAGCAACTATCAACAGTATTAATTATCGAGTTTTCAAATAAAGGGGGATAAAATAAAATACTGAGAGCAATGTTAAAAAGTAAACCTTTAAACAAAGTGAATATTTTCTTGATTATATTATTTTTTTTCAGTTTTTTATTGTTTATAACTTAATAAGTAGGTACCTAGGTACCTATCTAATTTAAAATTGTAGATGTTTGTACTTTGTATAAATCAATATGTGTAACAAATACATGAAAATATCAACTACTAAGAACTAAAAGATACGTATTTTATTTCTATAAGTGTGTATAAAATATAATAATGTATTTTAAAAGTTTAAGCTTTAAAGTAACCACAAATACAATTTTTAAATTACAACAAAATAACTAAAATCGCTTTTTGTTTTAATATACATTTTAGTCCAAATTTGATATTAAAATATCTGAATGATATTTATCATAGAGGATAGTCACTATGTAGTATATTTCTACATTTAAACATATAAAACTGTACATCGCAAATACAATCACTATAATACGTGGCTTCTTTAAAATTTTTAAAATTTAAACAACATTTAATAAACGAATGGTAGCAAATGAAAATGGAAAAATATGTTGGGTATTGGGATACAAATTAAATATTCTGTATATTATATGTTATGAAGTATGAACACTATGAACTGGCCACTAGGACGATACTACAATAGTTCGATAACACATAAAACAAAAATACATAAGAATCGAGATAAAAATAAAAACTGTCATTATTTTTTAAGCCTACACTGATAACCATATTGAATAAATCTATTTTAGGTTTGTATTTTTGTATTTTTTTTTTTTTTTTCAGTTCGTGCTCAGACACCGTACAGTCCGCACGTATATTGTCTAGCACACCGCTTATCTGTTCCGATAGCATAGTCGTTAGTGCTCGCCGTCGCGCCCTGCGCTCATTACGTTATCAAGCTGACGGTAATGTTTAATTTACCGTACATCCCAAGTTTAATAACATCATTAACTCGCTATCGAGATCACCATGAATAATAATCAACCAAACAAACCCAATAATATAATTAATAACAAATCGAACAAAACCGTTCCGCCGATTACTATCTCAAAAACAATTACAACAACGAATACAAAAGCTAACACTTTAGATTCTGGATGGTAAATACAATCAAATAAACGTCTACACTCCAACTCCTCAAACTCACTATCTGAACCCTCATCTCCGAATGCGAATATGAATATAAATGGTAAACAAAAACACATAAAAAAAAGTCTTTACTTCACGCAACAGGTTCGAACCACTTGCCCAAGATGATCCATTCGACCCACCCATTATTGAAAACACTTCTACAAATTTTCAGCAAAATGATGTTGAAAATGATATAATAGAAAATGAAAACACACCAATTAAACCTCCTCCGCCTATTTTTGTTAAAGGTGTCGAAGATTTTCCCGCACTATGTACAGAACTAATAGAGCTTATAGGTGTTGACAAATTTATATGTAAATCTTCAACAAATTCTCTGAAAATTCAAACTACAGACCCTAATGCCTACAGAGTATTAGTACAGTACCTTAAAGCTAAAAATGCTGAGTATCATACATACCAGCTTAAAGAAGAGAAACCACTTCGGATAGTTATACGTAACCTCCACCCATCCACGCCTCTAAGTCTAATAAAAGAAGAGTTAGAAGTTCGTCTCTACGAGGTAAAGCAAGTTACCAATGTTCTACATAAAATCAATAAAAATCCCCTCCCCTTATTTTTCGTTGATCTCGAACCAACACTGAAATTCAATGAAATTTTTAAAATGTCTTCACTACTTTATTGTAAAATAAAAATCGAAGAGTCGTACAAACCGAAGACAATCAGCCAATGCTTCAACTGTCAACAATATGGACACACCAGAACCTACTGCGGCTACCAACCCCGATGCGTTCGCTGCGGAGCAGATCATCAGTCAACTGCTTGCCCGAACCCACGCGATGCTCCTCCGAAATGCGCTCACTGTTCTCAAAACCGCCTAGCCAACTACAAGGGCTGCACAATTTATAAAGAACTCCAACGTCGTAAGAAATCCAGCACACCAAGTAATCGATTACAAAATAATTTTAATATCCAAACCACTAATGTACAAAGTAGCCATCCACCTGTTCGCACTTTCCCAAATCACCCCTCTCCTCAAACGCAAACTTACGCTCAGGCCACGTCCAACACACCGGATTTCGTTGCCCCTCCTCCCTCTACTGATATTCAGCCGCCTGATTTAAGCAAATTACTAACAAATTTTTTAGCCGAATTCAAAAATGTTATAAATCCACTAATCTCTCTATTAACTAAAGTAATATCCAAGCTCCTCGACTAATAATCAGTTATCGATTTGTAGCGGTCGAGGACGGTTGTTGGTCGGTTGTTGTTCGCTCGCTTATCGTTATTATCGCTTTACGTTTGTCGTTATCAACTGACTTTTGACCTCGACGGTCGACTTTAATGCACCGTGCACGTATCGTTAGCCCGTCGTAGTGTAACGTTACGTTAATCGCCACTTTATCGCTATAGTCCGTACGTGTACGTTGTTATTAGCGTACGTTATAAATTATTTCTCTATAATATTTTAAGATGCCCACATGCAATAGTTGTTCTGTTAACATAACAACAGCCCTTTCCATAACATGCAATGATTGCAATTTGACCTGGCATGCAAAATGTCAAAAATTATCTAAGGATGATGTGGATTATCTTAAAGAAGCTGATACTATTTGGAGATGTCAAAAATGTTCTAAAGTCAAAAGAGCTTCTCTTCGACTAGAAAATAATGTCGACTCAGGAAATGTGGATTTATCCGAAATAAAAGAAATAATTCTTCAACTCAGAGACAGTTTTCAAAATTTCAAGGATGATACTGGCAACAACTTTGATAATCTAAACTCTAAATTTAGCGCTATTGATAGTATCATTACAGAAAACAAAATACTAAAAACTCAAATTATTCTACTAGAAAACAAAATTGAATCCATTGAACGCCGCCAAATTGCCAATGATATAATTATTGATGGAGTACCAGAAAATAAATCAGAAAACTGTTCATTACTTATTCAAAAAATCGGTAAGGAACTAAATTTAAATATAAACACCACTATGATCAACGATTGTCATAGAATTGGTTTCTACCGTAATAACGTACGTCCTAGAAGAATAATAGTTAGTTTTATGAACCACCAAGATAAAATAAACATATTAAAAGCTCGCCAAGTAGCAAGAAACTTCTCTACTAAAAATATAGATATGCTACCAGAAAACCCTATTTACATAAGAGAAAACCTAACTACTAAGGGCAATAAGCTTTTCAAAGAAGCCAGAGACTTTAGAAAACAATTCAACTTCCAATTTGTCTGGACAAAAAATGGCCTCATATTTCTACGTAAAAATGAAACGGAGAAAATTATATGTGTCGACAATGAAGATACAATCCACAGCCTCAAATCACAAAATGAACATTTAAACTCAAAAAACTAAAATTCCTAATTATTAAAATCATACACATAACTTTTTCATATAATTTTGTACTCTATAATTATTATTCAATATTTCTTTTATCGCCTTTTGTACAATCATTGTTAACTATATACATCACACACATAATCTTTTACAATCGCTATACCTATGTCGCAACAATTTATACTTATCATTATGCTAAATTGGTTCTATTTGACTTATCTGCACGCAACATATTCATATTGGGATTTCATGATTCATTTATTTACCACCCATTAATTTACCTTCATTTAAGATTAAATAATTTAAATCGCTATCTGATTTCCCATAACACAAAAAAATTATATAATAATGCCGATACTCTTAATAACTTACACATGCTAAATTTATAAATAACCTTACTAAAAGTACATTTGAACTTGATAAAACAAATGCGATAAATCTAATTGAATGTTCATTCAATAATTTAAATACCAAAATGTATACAGAACATGCGATCAATATATTCTCTGTAAATATTTGTAGTCTAAAAAAACATTTTGATGAATTGTGCATTATTATTGATAATATGGAAACTAAATTTAAAGTAATTGTTCTCACGGAAGCTTGGCTAGGTTTAGAAAATGTTTCTGCAAATAATTTCTTAATGAATGGCTATACAACTCACTCGACTACGAACAACAAAAATCAAAACGATGGTGTGGTAGTTTACTTAAAAGATTCTCTAAAAGATGTCCTTGTAACCGAAATTTACTCAAATGCTTTAACAACATTAGAAATTACCTTTAAAAAATCAAAAATAGACTTCTTGATTTATTCGCTTTACAGATCACCCAATAGTAACTTTGAAATAGCTTTGAATGATTTAAATGACATAATACTATATAACTCTAATTTAAAAACAGCTAAGTATAAAATTTTTCTAGGGGATTTAAATATCGATCTGCTTAAATCATCGAAAATGAGGGACGATTATTTGCTAGCAATGGCACAATTCAATTTCTCTCCTCTAATTAATAAAATCACAAGACCTGCATCAAACACATGTATAGATCATATATTTATAAAAACTAAGTCTTTAGCTAATATAATACCAATAATTGTACATTCAAATATAACCGATCACTACCCAACCATACTTAGTATAGGTAATTTAACAGATAACCGTAACAATACAGCAAACCCTTTAAAATTATTAAAAATCGACGATATCAAATTAGCTAATCTAATTCAAAGTCATAATTGGTCTGAAATAACTAAACTTATAAATGCCGAGAAATCAATTCAATATTTTACGGAAACAATAAATAATTTAAAAAACAAAGCCTCATCTGAAATATCATTTTCCTCTAAAACCAAAAAATTAAAACCCTGGTCTAGCACAGATATAATTAACTCCATAAGACATGGGGATCGCCTACACCTACAAGTCAGAAAACATCCTCATAATGTAAAACTAAAAGAGTTTTACCTTAAATTTAGGAATAAATTAACAAATATTATCAAAGAAGCTAAAATCACATACCTATTACAAAAAAGAACTACAGAAATCCGGTAATAACACAAAACTTAAATGGAAAATAATTAACGATATTACAACAAGAAAGAGCAACACAAGTAACTTCAAAAAATTACTAACTAACATAAATATTAATACCGTACTTAATAAATGCGAACCAGCATATACATTAGCAAATCAATTTAATAACTATTTCATAAACGTGGCCTCTGACTTAATAATACAACTACAAAATCGCAATAATACTAATATTCCTACTACTTCCAATACTCATAGTATTATTCAATCATCAAATAATATATATTTAAAGAAATTTGAGCCTATTACAACTAATGATATCATGGATGCCATTTCTAAATTAAAAAACGGTTCATCTCCCGGTATCGACAAGATATCTTCCGACTTATTAAAAAAATATAAAACAATATTATGTAAACCATTATGTCACATTTTTAACCTATGTATATCCGAAAATAAAGTACCAGATGCATTCAAAGTAGCATTAATAACACCTATACATAAAAAAGGCCCTATGTCTTCTATTAATAATTTTCGACCTATATCGGTTATATCAAATATAGCTAAAATATTTGAAAAAATCATAAAAACAAGATTAATATCTTATTTAGAATCGAATAATATACTTTTTAAAAATCAGTTTGGTTTTAGACCTAACAAAAGTACTGACCAAGCAATTGCTCATGTGACAAAATTTATCTACACTGCACTTGAAGAAAATAAAAAATGTGCAACAATTTATTTAGATCTTGCCAAAGCTTTCGATACCGTAAACCATGATAAACTTTTATATAAAATGCAAGAAATAGGTATAACCAGCAATGCTTTATCTCTATTTGATTCTTATTTGAAAAACAGGAAACAATTGGTAAAAATAAATAACTGTATCTCTGATGAACAATTAATAAAATGCGGTGTACCACAAGGTACAACGCTATCGCCGGTCCTATTCAATATTCAATTAAATGACATTAAATTATTAAATCTAAAAAGCCATATAATATGTTACGCTGATGACACTGTATTAATTTGTATAGGTAATACTTGGAATGAAGTTCTAAGATACATTGAGGATGATCTAAAATGTATTGATAACTGGCTTTGTAATAATAACTTATTTCTTAACTTCGACAAATCAGCTATCATACTACACTCTTTATCTAAGCACACTTTACCACCAATAAAAGATATAAAAATCCATGAATATAATTGTACAATAACAGACTCATGTTCCTGTAAATCAGTTATTGTTGTTAAAAACTATAAATATTTAGGTATAGAAATGAGTTCCGACATGAAATGGAAAAAACAAATCGATTATATGTCTAACAAATTAAGAAAAATGATATACATAATTAAACAACTACGTGAGATATTACCATCGAAGGAAATTAGAAATATATATTTAACTCTATTTGAATCTATAATCACATACGGTATAATAGGATGGGGAGGGGCATATGATAATGTTCTAACACAACTTCAAAAATGCCAAAACTCAATTATTAGAGTTGCGACTAAAAAAGATTGGAGATATCCAACAAAAAAACTGTATGAAGATTTTAACGTTCTTAATATAAACAATTTATATATCAAAATTATTACTATATATTTAAAAAAGCATAATCAATTATCTCCTATTAGTCATGAGGTTAATACTAGACACGCAGCTAATAACTTTTCTTTAGATTGGCCAAAAAAAACCGGATGCCGTAAAGTATACCATTTCTTGGGAACTCATATTTATAATTTAATGCATATCCATATAGCTAATATGCCTTTACTTGCTTTTAAAAAACACATTTCCCATTGGCTCCAATATGAATATAATGCGAGTAAAATTTAAAATATTATAACCATTCAATTTCTATTTTATAATTTAATATCATATAGGTAATATTATTATATTTGTATTTCATTCTGTCTTATATCTCTCATGCTATATTTTAGATATGTAATATTTAATTTAGAATATTGTAAATTGATAACCCTGGGCCTCCACACGAGTTTTCTCAGTGAGGCCCAGTAATCTTTTTGATTTCAAATAAAAAAAAAAAAATAAAAATAAAAAAATAAAAAATAATGACTAATAATAACTACAATAAATCTGTCACCGACGATTCGCTCTTAATACTACAATTTAACGCCAATGGACCAATGGACAATGTATTCATAGTCGATGCTTAAGAATAAGCATTGCTTAAGCTATACTTATGACTTAATTGAAATTCATAAACAAAACTTTTGTTTCATAAAGAAAAAGTACTGCTTTAAGTATTGCATTTTAAAAAGGTTAGGGCTGACCATGCTTAAGCAATTCTTTTCATGATTATCATATAGGTAATTGTTATCGATTTATCGTTTTTTACTTCATAAAATCATTTTCAATTTTGTATTTACTTTTCTATAATACTCCTGTCATAATAATCATAAAATGGATGAATTTTATAATTTAATTGATTTTTATGACCGGGTTGCAATGCACGAACGAGTTCCCAAAAGGTATGTGAGAGATATGCAAAATCCAATAGATTACTACAGTGACAAAGAGTTCAAAAACAGATTCAGGTTTGTAAATATTTTCTGTAAGCTAATTATGCATATGAAAATAATAAATATGAATATATAAATCGTACATGATATACTTTGGCAACATGCATTTATGAATTTAATAGATTTTCTAAAACTTCAGTTATTGAATGTTTAATGCCTCTAATATTTAATGAAATTGAAGCTGTCACTACAATGAGGGGTTTACCAGTTCCTCAACTTATTAAACTTTTAGCAGTATTACGATTTTATGGAACAGGAAACATTCAAGTAAAAAAAAACATTTTTAATTATATTTAAATTAGAATATAAATACTTCTATATCAGTTATTTTTAAAATTGTGTAATTACAGTTAGTTTCGGGTGATTTGGTTTGAATTAGTCAACCATCAATAAGTAGATGTGTTAAACATATTTCCCAGGTTATTTTAAAAAGTTTTAAAAAATTTATAAAATTTCCATCAAACCCACAAGAACAAAGACAAAACCAATTGTTATTTTACAATATTGCAGGTAATTTTTAGTTGAAATATAGAACTATATTTAGTTTGAAATAAATTTACAATTTTAATTTAGGCTTTGTTGGTGTTGATGGAACAGTAGATTGTACTCACATCCCAATACAAAGTCCTGGAGGAGACCAAGCTGAAAATTTTAGAAACAGGAAAGGTATATTTTCAATCAACGTACAAATTGTTAGTGGCCCTAAATGTGAGATCTTAGATATTGTTGCAAGATGGCCTGGTTCTGTTCACGACAGTCGTATTTTTAGGTAAAACATTACATTACAACAAATCCATGACATAATTGTAGTTATTACCTATATTTTACTCAATTATAGCAACAGCAATGTCAATATGATGTACGAACAAAGGCAATTACCAGGATGCCTTTTAGGTGATGGTTGTTATCCACAATTGCAATATTTATTTACTCCAATCAGAAATCGACAAACTATAGCAGAAGAGAGATATAATAAAGCCCATATTGCAACAAGAAATACCGTAGAAAGATTGAATGGCATACTAAAAAGAAGGTTTGGCTGTCTATCAAAAAAGTTAGCCACCAAACTTAGTACAACATTATTAATTATATCAGCTTGTGCAGTTCTTCATAATATTGCCATATTTAGATACGAAGAACTTCCACAAAACCTAGAGGAAGAGTTTGATTATAATCAAATAGTTCAACAGGAATACAATGGTCCACCTAATGTATATGGCAATATAATAAGATCCGAATTCATTATTAGACATTTTCAATAAAATGTAGTAAAACAATATATTTCAATAAAATAATATACTAAAACAATATATTAACAAACAAAATAAAAACTCTTTATACTGATAATTAACAATGCTAATTAATATTCCTACTATATATAATAATATAATAAAAATATGAATATTATACTACCTAACTTTGGCGTTGAAAAAAATGAAAATAATACAAAAAAAAAAAAATTAACCTTTTTTATGCATAAATCCCATATCTTTGGGCAGCCTGAAGACTGTATTAAGACACAAAATACAACTCTTAAATAAAACTATTTACTATTTAACTATTAATTACTATCACTATCATATATTAATCTTTTTTTCAATGTTTCAATTTCCATCTGGTAAGTTTCTTGCTTAAAATTTAATTCGTTTTCTGAGATTTCTGTTTCTATTTTTCTTTTTTTTAAAAGTTCCCTTTCATTTTCAATTTTTAAAAGTATTTCTTGTTTTAATAAACCATGCATTTCTTCATCGTTTTTTTTTTGATTTTCAAGTCTTTCCATTCTAGATGATATCTCAGAAGTAAAATTCAATTTATTTTTTTCCTTCTTAGTTCTAGTCACATTCTCATTACTAAACTGTTTAGAAGTTACTTCATTTTCAATATTTTTAGTGAAAGTTTGTACATCATTATCATTTGAATCTATTTTAACAACAATACAAGTAATAAAATACATTTTTATTCATACACAAAATATTTCTTGACAAATTGTTAATAACAATTACCAGAGAGATTCTCATCATCAATACAACTAAATTCCAAAGTTCCATCAGGTGTAACGGTACATTGTACATCACTATCAATGGCACCTGGTATTTCAAGTGCGATGTTTGCAAATTGGTCAATTGCTGGATTTTCTAATAGTTTAGGTACTTCTGGACCACCCCCTGTTCTTAAAAGAGCTTGTTTGTGGGCAGTTATTTCTGATTTTCTTTTAGTTTTAATATTGTTCCAGCATTTTTTGACTTGAACTAATGTTCTCTATAACATACAAAAAATAAAATACATAGGTAATACATATATATATATATATATATATAACACCAAATATTGAAAAAAAAAACCTAACTTTGGTCTTAGATTAATTTGAACAGATATTTTTTTATAAAATCAAGACATTGATAGCAAACTAGTACATAGTAATATGTACCATTAATGCACTCATGTATATAAATGTTATTTTGAATACAATTATAGATTTACCATTGTACATTATGATCAAGTGCTTCTTAAGAATGAACCACTTATTTTAACTCCTTCAATTAGATGAAACAAAACATAAAACAGTAAAGAACAATAACAGTAACAGAACAATTGCAAATGATGTATGTATCTAATCAAATTAATTCAAATTCAGGTTTAAACCAGACTTAAATTATTTATCTGGTTCCAATGTAGTATCCTCTTTTATTGAGTTTCCATCAAATATAATTTGAGCTCAGGTACATAAAAAGCTTTTAAATAATACTATAATAATATTCTTATTTTTTTTTATTTTGTTATACAACAATAAATGTATAGCCTATAATATTATCAATTAGGTATGTTTGTTAATTTTAAGTAAATAAATGTAGGTATGTATTTAATAACAGGTGAAATCAAGTATATTACTATTGGCAAAGTAATATATGAATTGTATATTATTATTATTTTTTTTTTTTATTAAAATTGAAAATTTGCAATCTTTGATATGCATAATAGGTATGCACAATAAGAAAATTTGATAAAAATAAAATAGTTAAAATATGGCATTGAATTATTCCATAAAAAGCAAAAAAGATATTTATTTAATTAACTGTGTAAGGACCAGAGTACTTAAAATATAATTGGCTTTAATTTCTAAATGATTTACATTATTTATTTATTTTAGATTATAAATACATATAATATTATTTATAATTAATATAAAGATTAATTTAAATAGATTAATATATATTGTACACACTTAAATTTATGGAGTCTGCGCCAATGTCGATGATAGTTAAATAGTTAAATAATTAAATAACATTTTGCATTGTACATAATAATTTAATTATTGTACAATATAAGTTTTTATTGGAAATTTGAAATAAATTCACAATTGTACTTACTATTGGATGATTGCCCATTGAATTAAATTCTTGAGTAATTTTTTCCCATGCATTATTTTTTTCATGAATGCTGGTGGAATCAGTTTTTTTGTTTTCTACTATGTAATGCTTCTGAACCAATTCCGTTATTAACGTTTTTTCTGTTGATGAGTAAGCTAATCCTTTCCCCATTATCACAGACAACAATTATATAACAGTACCTACCACTAAGAAAATAATCAAATAAAAAACAAATACTAATTAGGACTTAGCCGACTAACTAGGTACTAGGTAGGCACCTATGAAATATGAACTATGGTCTATGAATAAGTTTGAAAAATGTTGATAACATAATAAAATAATTTGTGATAAGATACTGATAACTTATACTAACCATGTTACCAAACTTATGTTCAATAAGGAATACTTAATCATTTCTTATGCTTAATGCTTTTATAAGTTATACTTTTATATTTTTATGAATACCTATTCATAAGCATTGCTTTTAAAAGTTAAAGATAAGAATGGTTTTAAGCATCGACTATGAATACGGCCCTAAGATTTAAAGTTCTAGCCCCCCCTGATCCAACCTATTGGCCCTCTTTGGCCCGTAAAAATCCTGATATTCTTGATATCTTTGTCTCCAATTTACCAAACACCTTGTTCCACTCTACTAAAAACTTACTCGATTTAAATTCAGACCATTCATCAATACTCCTAACTCTCAATACCTCCCCTTTTGTTAAAGAATCCAACAAATTATTTAACAAATTCACAGATCATGTTAAATTTCACGAACTAGTCAACTCAAAAATTAAGCTAAACACAAAATTAAAATCACCCAATGACATTGACCTAGCGGTCCTCAATCTTACCAACATAATACAAACTGCAGCATGGTCGGCTACAAATACAATGCCAGCACCTCCTTCTGCAAGCTCACTTCCTGAATATATACGTAACAAAATTGTAGAAAAAAGAAGAGCAAGAGCTCTTTACCAGCGCACCCGTTTACCTTCACATAAACTTAAGTACAACCAACTAGCTAATTCACTAAAAAAACTGCTCACTGAATTTAAATCAAACATATGGCAAAATCACTTAATGAAACTCACTCCCTCAGACGGTAGCCTATGGAGAGAAACAAAACATATACTTCGCTATAAATCTCCAAATCTCCCGATTAAAAAATCAGATGGTAGCTTAGCTACTTCGGATATCGAAAAAGCTGAACTTTTTAAGGATCATCTTGCTAATACCTTTCAACCGCATGCTGATATCATAGACGTTGAAAACATGAACCAAGTCGAAACGTTCATAAATACCCCCCTCCCAGTGTCTCTCCCTGTCAAGTCATTTACACCTAATGATGTAAAATATGCTATACAAAAATATGCTCTTAAAAAATCACCAGGCTACGATTGCATTACTGCGGAAGTAACCAGATCCCTTCCAGCTAGAGCCATAGTTCATGTCACTCATATATTTAATGCTTCACTCAGACTTTCCTATTTTCCCCTACTATGGAAATTCGGAACTATAATCTTATTTCCAAAACCAAACAAACCACCTGACCTACCATCATCTCATCGTCCAATCAGCCTTCTCCCTTTTATCGCCAAAATACTGGAACGGTTAATTCTCCCGATAATTACTGAAAAAAATATTCTTCCAAACACCCAATTTGGGTTTCGCGCCTCTCACTCGACTATTCATCAAGCTCACAGAGTCGTAGACTCCATTTCGTATTCACTGGAAAAAAAACTGTTCTGCAATTGCGTGTTTCTTGACATCTCGCAAGCATTCGACCGCGTATGGCATGATGGGCTTTTGTATAAACTTAAGAAATGCATGCCTCCCACCTACTATTTACTTATTAAATCCTATCTAAGAGATAGGCATTTTCAAATACGCTACGGTTCTGCGTTATCCGAAGTAGCAGTTATCAATGCTGATGTTCCCCAAGGGGCATATTATCTCCTATTCTGTACAATATCTTCGCTTCGGTAAACGGAAAATTGGTACGGTTATTGTATTTTGAACAAAAGAAATGAAATAGGAGGAATATTGGTACTATAAAATATTTTATTTTCAGTGGTTCAAAAAATTAAATTAAAATAAATATATGTTCACAATTAATAGTAATATGATAGTCAAAAAATATGTCCAAAATTAAATAATTCATAATAATTCAAAATTAAATATGAATTCACAATAGTTCATAATAGTTTAAAATTAAATATAAATTCACAATAGTTTCCCTATGGTATTTAAAAAATGTTCCATTGTAATTTCTTTATTTATATAACTGGTAATAGTTTCACGAAGTTTATATTGAAGTGAAGTATATTTTTTATTTTTTTTTCGAGATGTTAAATTATTAGACTGTTCATGCCGTATACTTTCAATTCGCATTGTAGATTCATCTTGTTGAATACATTGTAGAACTAACCAAAATGATGGGTTGCTTGTTCCAACAAGCTTATTAAAATAATTATTCCACCCTTCGCAATAGTTATTTGTTCTATCACCATCATTCAATGTGACATCGAATACATTCCATAAAATTGGAGAAAACATTGGAGTACCGCTAGTACCACTGACATAGATGTCATCAAAATATTTAGCCACTAACAATAGTTCTATAGGAATAATTGTGTACAAATAAGCCATTCCACTAGATATTTCATTGAGAGGTAAAAACGCTAAAGCATTAATCATATTACAATTTATTCTGATATTTTTGTTATTTTTATAAACAGAACTTAGACCTAGGTGTTGAATTTTTCGCCACATAGACTGGCATAAGTGAAAAAAACATCCTTTAACCTGCACAGTGGCGCACACATAGGGGGGGTTAGGAGGTCATAACCCCCCCCGAAATTTCTTCCTTCATTACGAGCGCCTAGAAACAACCCACGAACAAATTTCTCATCATGTCTTTATTTCTTATCAAATATATTATAAATTTTAAATAATATCATATTATTTTAATTTGATTTTGTTAGTGCTGATTAGGGGCGTTGTCCATAGTCTTTGAGTTTGATAAGATATTTGCTAGTGGCACTAGCTACGTCTTGCTAGACGCTCGTTTTTTGTTATCGGGTACGCGCACCTACAATCACTACAACCGCGGTCTCAATTAAAGTGTGATAACTGATAAGGATAAGCAATCTGTGATAACGTGTTTTTAAATTATTGTTAATTGTTATTGGTTAGTCAATGGAAATCTATTAGAGTATTAGACAATAACTCAGTTAATAAATATTAAATATATTTCATTTTTAAGTTTTTCACATTATGAGTGAAAAAAAGAAAAGGATTGCCCATGGTAATATTACGTCATTTTTTCACAAAAAGAGTAAAAAAAATTATGAACAACCCTCAACTTCAAATCTAAAAACAGTAAGAATTTAGAAATACATTTTTTATTTCATTTATTTAATTATTTAAGTACTTACTTCAAAAGTTTTCTAAAAATGTTTTAAATTAGTATTGGTGAATGGTGGTACTTATTTTATTATAAATTAAATGACATTTTATAGGAGCTAAATGTTGATCACTCATTGCAGCTATTGCATGTTAGTCAGGACACTCAAGAGGTTGAGGTAAAAATATCTGATGATAGTCAGGATCAGCCCGATCAGGTAATCAATATCAATGTAATTATGTAAATATTATTGGACTATGTTAAATAATATAAGAACCATTAGATACAGTTAACATTAAAAGGTACATTTGAATTCTATATTTAATGTATTTCCATAATTAAATTTGATAAAACTAGCCAATGACTTAATTATTTAAAATAATTAAATTTTATAATATTAAGATTAATTTAAATTCTAAAAAATACACAATTACAAAAAATAGTGATATGTTAAGAAATGTATTACATAGTCTATCATAATTTTTAAAATAGAGACAATTGAATTTCATTGATTAGTTAAACTTTTGAATCATACAACAAAAAATTATTTATGATTATGAAATAATTAATATATTTTAAAGGTTAGATTACAGATCCAAATTAAAAATAAATATAGTGGATAAGTAGGTACTTTTTTTTTACATTAAATATTAACTTGAATGCTTATGAGTTAAACCGCTGATCACTATTAATTTTAAAGTATTATTTATTTGTATGTTTATATAATGTATTTGAGTATATTATGCTTGTTTAGTTGTTTATGACATTGTGGCTTCACTTTCATTATTATCACTTTTTTTACTATATTGAATATTAAAAATCCAATGATTTGTTTAATAAATAATAGTATTATGCACATTTCCAAGTATTATTATATATAATATATAATAATACTATATATAATGAATTCTTGGGAATTTAATTTTAATATACTATGCTAAATGCTTTAATATCTAATATTATTAGAAAAAATCTTGTATGCGCTATTGCTATTTGCTAATAACTGCTTCTAATGTAGGAGCTTGATAATGATCTGCTGATTAATGTTATTGATAATAAATCAATAAATGACAAGAACGATTTTAAATGCAATAAAGATATCTCATTTTATATTGAAAATTCAGTAAGTTTTTTAATTTTAAAACGTGAGACATTGCTTTATTGTGCTTTTTAATTGTTTTATAAAGGTTTCTGACAGCGAAAAATTGCTTGCACTGAATAATCTATGGACTCCTACACCTGGATATAAATTCCCTACAACAGGAAACAGACACTTAAAATTTCAATATACTTGGCTTCTAAAATACAATTGGTTATGCTTTTCTCAAATACAAAATGGTGCATACTGCAAAGTATGTATATTTTTTAGTCTTAAGCAAGGTGTTGGTAAAGGTATGCATCAAACTCCAGGGAAATTAATATCAGAGAAATTTGATAATTGGAAAAAGGCACTTGGCTCAAAAGGGGTATTTGAGATGCACGCAAAAACAGAATATCATAAAACAAGTCAGTATAAATATGATTCTTTTTTGGCTGTTAAAAATAACAAAATTCAATCTATTGAAATTCAAGTAAATAATGCTCTAAGGAAAGAAATAGAAGAAAATAGAAAACGTATTATTCCTATAATTAAAACTGTATTGTTTTGTGGAAGACAGGGTATTGCTTTACGTGGGCATAAAGATAGTGGATTAGTTACATGTGATGAGGATGAAATTTACAATGATGGTAACTTTAGACAGTTGTTACGTTTTAGAGTTGATGCAGGTGACCAAAATCTTCAAAACCATCTAGTAACTTGTTCTAAAAATGCTATGTATACTAGTTGGCGTATTCAAAATGAAATTATAACAGCCTGTAATAGCTTAATGCTACAAACGCTTGTGCATGATATTAATGCTGCAAAATCATTTACGGTGTTGGCAGATGAAACAAGCGATATAGCCAATAAAGAACAATTAACTTTATGTGTGAGGTATGTTCATTTTGGTCAAAAGAAATTAAGGGAAGATTTTTTACAATTCATTGAGGTTAAAGATGTTAGTGGAAAGGCATTAGCAGATACCATACTAAACAATCTTCAATCCATGGGTATAGAAACAAAGTATCTAGTTGGACAAGGGTATGATGGGGCAGCCTCTATGTCCGGAATATTCAACGGTACCCAAGCTTATATACGAACAAAACACCCAATGGCATTATATATACACTGCAGTTCTCATTGCCTAAATTTGGCTATCTCTTCTTCTTGTAAAATCCCTGATATAAGGAATTGTATGGGAACTATGCAAACAATATGCAATTTTTTCTCATACCCTAAGAGGTCAAATGTACTTTTGGGTGCTATTAAAAAGCTTTTACCAGATGAAAAATCTTTTAAACTGAAAAAGTTTTGCCCTACAAGATGGGTTGAACGTCATGACGCCGTCATACTGTACTATGAATTACAACCTGCAATTATTTCTGCTCTGGAAGACATTTCTTTGTGGAAAGATACAGATACTTCATCAGCGGCAAATCAACTCCTTGCATCAATTCACCAATTTAAATTCCAAATATCAATGACGATTCTTGTTAAACTGTTTTCAATATCAGTGTCACTGAGCAAATTTTTACAAACAGAAAATTTGGATCTAGAAAATGCCCTTTTTTTTGCTGAAACTACACAAACTACTTTAAAAGATATTCGTTTAAATGCTGATAAAGAATTCAATGAAATATTTAAGTCAGTTGAAAAAATTTGCAATACATTGGAAATTGCTGTTTGTGTTCCCAGAGTATCTGGTCGGCAAACACACAGAACTAATGTAGACGTTGACACTCCGGAAAGTTTTTACCGAGTAGGGGTATTCATCCCATTTTTAGATAATTTTATAGAGCAATTACATAATAGGTTTTTAGAACATCAGTCCATTTTAAAAAGCTTTGATTGTTTAATACCAAAGTCTAATCTTAAAGTTACAAAAAACGTTGAAGACAAATTTAAGTTACTGCTAGAAAATTACAAAGATATCTTAAATGATGATAAAAATGATAATATATTAAATGAATATTCAGGCTGTGCCGAATTAAAATTATGGCATAATAGCTTTGAATATCAAAGTAAACTTTCTGAACATTCTGAACAATCTAAAATAACTGTGACAGATTTATTCTTCCAATGTAATTCAAAAATGTATACAATTATTTCAAAGTTGCTTCAAATTTTCATCACATTACCAGTTACAACAGCATCAGGAGAACGTTCGTTTTCTACATTACGACGTATAAAAACTTATCTACGGAATACAACTGGACAAATCAGACTTAACGGTTTATCAATGTTAAATATTCACAGGGATATAACAATAACCCCCGAGGAGATAATCAATGAGATGGGAAAAACATCAAACAAGAGATTGGCATTAAATTTATAAAATTATATTTTTTTGCATACATTGTTCTATTATAACAAATTGACTATTTTAATTTTGTATTCATTGACCTTTAAACTGTTAATAATAAATTAAAATGTCATAATTAGTATATAGACTATAAAATATATTGGATGTACAAAATATATAGTTTATACTATTTTGATACGTTTTATCATTTTTTAGCATAGGGCTATACAATGCCTCTATAGTGAATAATTAATAGAACAACCCCCCCCGAAAAAAAATCCTGTGTGCGCCACTGAACCTGCACACTATCACCAAATACATGTTTAGTAGCACTTATAGCTCCTATTTCGAAATCCATCACGATATATTTTGGTTTTGGATTGTTTGAAGTTTGAAGACAATTAATAACAACTTGTTGTAAAATAGTGGTGTACGTACTTTTTAACTTATTAGGTAAAAATGCATACACACAAGTAGATATTTGATCTTTATACTTTCCTCGTATAACATAAAGTTGTTGGAATAAAGTAGTTGAGCACTTAAAAGTTCCATCCATAAACCAAGTTTCCGCGCAAGACAAAATATTTAAAGCGAAATTAGAGGCAAAAATCAAAATTCGCGAATCAGCTTGTTTATTATCAAAAATCAAAAATGGCTTAGGTTCAGCACCCATCGTAGTTGTCCACTCT
This sequence comes from Aphis gossypii, assembly GCF_020184175.1. Classification (NCBI taxonomy): domain Eukaryota; kingdom Metazoa; phylum Arthropoda; class Insecta; order Hemiptera; family Aphididae; genus Aphis; species Aphis gossypii. The sequence goes on from NW_026083269.1 coordinate 44,288, forward strand.
TCGGGAAAACAAAAATTTGCATTTAACGGTTCATCGGGGAATTTTCTATGTCGGTAATTTCGTATGTTACGTTTTATGGAAGACAAATTTCCCAGTTTTACTGCTGTATCTTCTACAGCCATAAAATATTTAAAAAAAATTAAAAATAATAATATTTATTTAATAATAAAAATAATCATCTAACCTGAAATATTGTGCATGATGGATGAAACCATCTGACTTGGAGTTTCTCGTGTGTCTAAGGCTCTTTTTTTATATTATGTTTAATAACAATTATTTCGTCAATTTTATTATTTGAAGTGTGGTTATGGGGCACTATATTTGAATAGTTTGTATACTGAAATAAAATTAATATTTTCACCTCATATAATATATTACAATACAATAGATACAATAGTATAAATTATTACTAGTTTAAAACTTACGGGTTTAATTAAATTCGTAGTAATTTTTCCCGGACATTTTAATGTTGTATTTTGAGAACATTTCCTCCTAATAGTATTATTATTTTTTCTTAAAATTACATACGAATAATTCTTGTATGGAATTAATTCATTTCCCTTTTCAGTTTTAAAACTTTCCATTATAACAAAATTAAAATTGAAAATTGTGGTCACGTGGCAAAGTTGAGCGTTGTAGATGTATTAAGTCGCATGAAACCTATACAATATCTTTATTCATCGTTATCGATATTGTCATTTGTCGTTATAGATTAGATTATTACTTCCCTACAATTTCATGCAATACTTATCTAATGTTTAGATGCTTTATGATTGTTTTTTTTTCATAGTTTAAGAAACCCTGGTTTTTAACGACCGTACCAATATTCCACGTTCAAAACAACCATACCAATTTTCCGACAATCCTTCGCTTCTGATCAACCAACTACCCCCAATACATCCGTAGCAGACTACGCTGACGATAAAGCAATAATATCTATTAACAATGATCCACTCATAGCATCATATAATCTCCAAACTCACCTTAACTATATGGAAAAATGGTTTACTAACTGGCGATTCAAAGTAAACCAAAGCAAATCTGTTCATACTACCTTCACCCTCAAACATGCCTCCTGTTCTACAGTTTTTCTATACGGTATTCCTATCCCTTACTCTCCAAAAATCAAATATCTCGGGCTCACTCTCGATCAAAGGTTAACCTGGGCTCATCACATCAAAATCAAAAGATTAGCACTGAATCATCGTCTCCGTATCCTCAAACCCTAATTAAGCAATAACTCTACCGCCATTAAAACCAAAATTCTGATTTACAAAACACTTCTCAAACCCATTTATTACTTATGGACTTATGGACTCCAACTTTGGGGAAACGCTAAAAAGTCTAACATACTGAAAATTCAAACATTTCAAAATATCGCTCTCCGAAAAATAATGAATGCACCACCCTATGTGTCTGGTGTCAGTATGAAACTCAAAACAATTAATGACGAAGCCAAAATATATTATAAAAGATTCTATTCCAAACTAATTAACCACCCTAATGAACTCATAAAAAACTTATCTACTCCTTCCATACCTGGTAATCCCCCTAGACGTCTGAAGCGTAAGTGGTGTCGTGATCTCTTAAAATAGGAAAAAAAAAAATCCATAGAAAGTGCCATCGATGGGTGGCTTCTTTCATCAAATTTCCATGTCAATCTTTGTAACTCTTATCATATATGCTTATTGTGTCTAGTGGATACAGATTGTGTATTACGCTTAAAAAAAAAAAAATAAAAAAAAAAAAAAAGGTTTGTATTTTTACTCTTGGTCTCATATATTTGACAATATTGTACTTTTGTGTGTGTATTTACATTCGAAATTTCATGTTTATGGTATTTCCACATTATTTTATAACCATTGGAATTGTGTACTCTGCAGTCGTGTAGTACGTTCTGCGTACCTAATTGATAAATTTAATGTACCTTACTTATGTATTTTAAATATTATAATATAACTATTAAATAATATTAATAAAATACATCATAATGAGTAAAGTGTGGACAATATTTGAAAAAATATTAACTGAAGAAGTGGCAGTCTGTAAAATTTGCAAACAGCGATATCAGTATCGTGCTGGTCGCTGGTGGTAGTAATCTACACTATGGTCGCATGCAGAATTGGTACATGGATGTTCAAGAACAAGTAACAAAAGGTATGATAAATATTAAATACTTCAGTTTCATTATCAGAAAAATAGAAAATCAATAAATTTGTAAATTTCCATAAATGGATTTGTTTGAAATGTGGTTATTAATTTAGTAGGTACCTGGGTAGGTAGGTACTAGGTAACCATTTAACATGTTGACATATTATAGTGAGTTATATAGATAGGTAGTGAGGTACCTCTGGTACATATATTATATATAAAATGGACTATCTACTATTGATATTAAAATCTATAATATTTTAAATATTCCATTGTATTTCGTATTGCTTTAAATAAAATTAAACATTCAAATTTCAATCCCTTGCAAACAATCCAAATTTAAAACATTACAAACAAACCCAAATTACCTACATTTTATTATAAAAAATATAATTTGTTCAATGTAAATAAAAAATATTTTATGTATTAAATAAGTTTTCAAACTAATGCCATTATATGCAAACTCAATTGCATAGTCAGTTTAAGAGACCTATGCCGGGTTGCATAAACGATCGATAAGTAGTTATCGGTTCGATAATACAGATATCGAGTCGATAAAAATATTGGCTGTTGCATAAACGATTTTTATCTTTTATCGATCCGATAAATATGTTGTTATCGGTTCGATAAATTGAAGGCCCGTTTTTGGTTCGATAAATAATAAAAAGAACTCTATAACTTTATTGTACTGAATACTGATAACAGCGTGTGATTATAAATACGTACCGCCATAGCGGTTTCATATAATCGGAGCGTCGCTACTCGCTACTGTGTACTACCTCTACTTGCTACTGTGTACTACCTCTACTTGCTACTGTGTACTACCTCTACTTGCTACTGTGTACTACCACTACTTGCTACTGTGTACTACTTCTACTCGCTACTGTGTACTACCTCTAATCGCTACTGCGCACTACCTCTACTCGCTACTGTGTACTGTCGTTACTCGCTAGTCGCTACTGTGTTCTGTCGGTTATTGACATTGATAATAAATATGTATTATTTATGGTTATTGCCTATTTTATTTATCATGTGGTTATTTATTTTTTAAATTAGTAATTTATGATTTTATAACTAATTAATAAAAACAATGTATTTAAATACATCATCATCGTCATCGTCATCTAATTCTTCATCATCTAATGATGATGAACATATTTTTGAAATTATTATTAATCTTCCAAGACCACGAACATTCCGAATCGTTTCAATCCTCTTGAAAATTACGATGATTTGGATTTCAAAACAAGATTTAGGTAAGTCACTAGTGTGTAAATACCAATAATTATGCATAAATGCCAATAAGGCATAAACTATATTAATAATAGTTTAATATTTTAATAAGTATTTTATTTAACAATGTTGAAGATTGACAAAGAACACATTTATGATGTTACTTAATGCAGTTGGAACTGATTTAAAACATTGTACAAGTAGAAATTTTGCAATCATACCGGAGATTCAACTGTTAATAGCATTAAGATATTATGCTACTGGAGCATTTCAAGTAAGTTACATTTGTAGATCTTTGCTTAGTTTAATTATTACCCTGAGAATTTTCATATTAAAAAAATATGATTTTTGTATTTTAAGGCTGTTTTAGGTGATCATATGCAAGTGCATAAGTCAACTGTATGCAGAATTGTTAAACGTGTTTCAAAACGTTTAGCATGTCTTCGTCCCTTCTTCATTAATATGCCCAAGAACCAAAATGAAAAACAAGAAGTAAAGATTGGATTTTACCAAACTCATAATGTTCCTAGGGTTATTGGTGCTATTGATTGTACTCACATCAGAATACAGTCCCCAAATAGTGATATAGGTGAACAATTCAGAAATCGAAAAGGCTACTTTTCATTCAATGTACAGGCTGTGTGTAACAGCAAAATGGAGATAATGAATATTGTGGCTAGGTAATACGAAACAAATATTTTAGTTAAATTATATTAAATATTAATATTGTGTATTTAGATGGCCAGGATCTGTGCATGATAGCACTGTATTTGACAATAGTTTACTGCGTGCCCAGTTCAAAAACAATGAGTATAATGGATGTTTTCTTCTTGGCGATGGTGGTTATGTCGCGGTCGTTATCGCAACGACCGTGGCTACCTTTTCTCGTCCACGATATATATTTTTTATTTTGAATAAAATATTAAGGGCTTATCCAATCTAAGGTGGTAAATTTTGGCAAAATTTGCATAATTTAGCGTAATTCCTACTGAGCTAAACTTAGTTTTGGCTATTTATAGATTGGAAAGTACATATCTCTACCAGCGATAGCCCGAGTTACGTAATTTCGTATCCATCGTAATTTAATTAGATAGATAATTGCAATTAAATTTAATTCTTCACAATGGTTACGAATGCATTAGTGAGTTAAATATTGTAGAAATTAACCGGGAATTGTCGAAAGTGGTATTGAGACCGGGGGGTCCAAGCGATCAAGCCGATAAACTCTAGTAAGGAGTATATTAGGTCTAAGGAAAACATGGATCCAAGATCAGTACGGTTTGGGGTAACTGACGGGACGTCAGCCCAGGTACTGGAAGATAATACATCGGAGGTCCAGAACAGTGGTGAAGAGGGCAAATCCGACGGAGATTTGATAAACCACTTTATGGAACAGATGTTAGATAGACTGGAGGGGTTGGAAACAACGGTCGACAAGCAGCAGCTAACAATTGCTTCTCTCAGCGAGAGCGTGGAACGCTTGGAGCGGGAGCTAGCCGAAGAAAAGCTTAGGTCGACCGAACGGGTGGCGCAAGCAAGTTGCGCATGCCGTGGGGTTTCCCCCAAACCCTCTACCAGCATTTTGTCCGGTGAAAATCAAAACTGCCCGGGCAAAAGTCAAAATCTTCCGGTCAAAACTCAAGGTGTGAGTTTTGAAAGCCGTTGGGCGAACATACGGAGCAGATTGGCCGGGGAAAACCCGAGAAATCGGGAAGTATCCGGAGTTTCCGGTAACCGGTCCGGAGTGTCCGGTGAAATGTCCGGTGTCTTCGGTGATCTGTCCGGAGTGTCCGGCGAAGTGTCCGGTAGAAGTGATGGGGAAGCGTTACGGAGTAATCTCTCCGGTGGAAAACGTGTTCACTTCGCGGACAGCCTGCTCATTCCTCAAAATGAGTTGAATATGGCCCGTGCGTCGATACCAGAGTTTGCTGGCAAGAGGGAGGAAGACCCGGTGCGGTTTTTGCTCCAGGCCGAAGCAATACTTGAAGAAACTGGTATCCACATGGCTCGATGGGTGACCGTGTTGGCCCCTCAGCTAAAGGCACAGGCAGGTACATGGTGGGGAACCATGAGGGCGTTGGACTTGCCATGGCAAGAGTTCAAGTTTGAGCTTTTGGAAAAGTTCAACGGGGACGAATTACAGTCGAGCCTACAATCGGAACTGTTAAGTACCGCTCAGACCAAGGCCGAAACACTGGGAGGGTATGTCCTTCACAAGTACCAGTTGTATCGGAGGTTAAATCTTGGTCTGACTGAAGAAGCGGTGGTGATGACGGTGATTGGGCTCATGCGTGATGAATTTAGAATTCATGCACGCATTGAACGGCTGAAATCGTTCAGTGAACTACGTGCGCTAGCACATATTTTGGATGGTAGTAAGGCCGTAGTATCGGATAAGGCGGGAGAGAGCACCAGCGGACCACTAAAATTAAAATGGTTGGATAGGAGAAAAGCTGAGGATGCTAGCAAATCCCAGGTGCCTAATCCGAGGGAACGACTATCTTCGGGTGCAGGATGCAGAGTATGTGGTAGTCAAGACCACTGGCAAGCTGCATGTCCGAAAAGAAAGTCGGAGTCGGGAAACGCCAGAATGACCGGCGGGACCGCCGGGTCCCGACCGGCCAGGAAGTAACCGGCGGAAAAGTCACGAGTCGTCCGAAGAGTGGTAAACAACGAAGTTCTACTCGGTCAGTGAGTAACGTTTCGGTACAGAAACCACAAATTACAAGAACTGACCCCAAGAAATGGAACTTCGGAGCGTTACGGACCGGAGACTCGGGAAAGGATCCGAATAAATCGGACCAAAAGAGTTCTGGACCGGAGAAAACCGGTAAGAACGGAAATCCTCCGGAGGAAAACTTCGGTTACCCGAAGTGGACGTCCGGAGTGAGAAGTTGTCCGGTGAAAACCGTCGAGCCTCCGGGGAAACACCGGAGAAAACGCCGTAGCCACCCGAGAAAACTCATTGAAAGCGATGTTCCGGAAAAGGAACCACAGCTCGTGACAATGAGTCGGGCAAATGGCAAATCGACGGAGAGGTGGTTGAACCACCCGGACAAGAGGTATGGAAAATCGAACAGGATTGAAAATGTGAAGATATCACCGAGGTGAGTTATCCTTCCAATAAAAATGTCGCGAACAGCATTTCAAGTGATGCGGAACAAGATAAGTTAACACAGCAGTTGTTAATTTGTCCGGTCACATCCGAAGATTTTCCCGAGGAAATAGTTCCTTATCCACGGAAGATGTGCAAAAGGAGAGACTCAGATACGGACTCAAAGTTTGAGTTGCGGCAACGCTTCTCGGATCTGCGGACTGAAGCGTTTGAGTCTCCAGCCATTGCAACGGTGTCAACGGGGAAAACTAGGGTATCGGATGTTCCGGTACCGGCCATAAAACTTGAGTTTGCACTCGGGGCAGTAGTAGCGCTATTGGACTCCCAGGCGGCGAGGACTTATGTCAAACCGTGGGTGGCAAAATTTGGCCGATGTTTTACCGAAGAACCGGAGATTGTCCGGATGGCGGACGGTCGGACCCGAGAAATTACGGAGTTTTCCGAATTTCGGGCCCGGATAGTGGATATGGAGGTAAGCTTCAAGGCAGCAGTGTTAGACGATCTCATTGGAGATGTCTTCCTGGGCCACGATTTCCTCGTGGAGCAACAAGTCGCTTGGGACTATAGTGGTTGCATAATCCATTTGGGGAAAGAAAGACGGGTTTCCGTGAGTTGGAGAAATCCAGTAACTCCGGTCACCGTAGGAGTGGACTTAACGACCGCAGTTTTACCGGAAGGAGAGTACGGTACGCGGGTCAAAGAAGTCTTATGCCAATATCCGGAGGTTTTCTCCGGAGAGGTAGGCAGAACTCGGGTGATAGAGCACCAGATCCGTCTCAAGGATCCAAATCCGGTGGCTCTAAATGCTTACGGGTACTCCCGAGAGAAAAACGAGGTAATTGCCGAAATGGTGCGAGACATGGAGGAACAGGGGTTTGTTGAACCTAGCATATCTCCATGGGCTGCACCGGTAGTACTCGTGAAGAAAAAGGATGGTTCACGCAGATTTTGCGTTGACTATCGCCGTCTGAACATGCAGACGGAGTCGGATGCTCACCCAATGCCGGACCTCCATGACATGGTCCGAGGAATGGGCGGAGCGAAGATTTACAGCACCATGGATCTGAAATCAGGATATTGGCAAGTGTGTCTCTCCGCAGAGACACGTCCACTGACGGCGTTTAGGACCCAAAGAGGTTTATTCCAGTTTAGGGTAATACCTTTTGGACTTAAAAACGCCCCCGCCACTTTCTGTCGCTTGGTAAGCGAAGTCTTCCGTGGGTTAGTTGGTAAATTTGTGCTGGTTTATTTGGATGATATTGTGGTATACTCCGAGAGTCCCGATCAACATCTAAACCACTTGCAGAGAGTCTTGGAGCGACTTCAGTCTTACGGTCTAACGTACCAACCGAAAAAATGTACATTTGGGGTGGCACAGATCAAATTCCTAGGTCACGTCGTGGACGGTAAAGGAATAAACCGGGAACCGGAGAAATTGACGGCGATTCAGGAGTTACCGGTTCTAAAGAAGACAAAAGACGTGTTGCGCGTGTTAGGCGTTTGTGGTTGGTACAGCCAGTTCGTGCCACACTATGCCGAGATCACAGCACCGCTCACGAATCTGTTGGCCAAAGGGACCAAATGGCGTGGTCAGAAATTGAGCAAGAGGCGTTCCGGAAGTTGAAGGAGTCTTTAGTGTCCGCACCACGGCTCTGCCCTCCTCTTCCGGGTAAGCCATTCAATCTACAGACCGACGCAAGCGAAGTCGGAGTTGGTGCCGTGCTCTTCCAGCGGGGGAGAGTGGCGACAGGAAAATCATATCCTATGCCAGCAAAAAACTTAACCCAGCTCAGGGAAGATACTCGGCAGTCGAACGCGAATGTCTAGCCATAGTTTGGGCGGTTGACAGGTTCAGACCGTATCTTGAGTCTGGTAAGTTTATGTTATTTACAGATAACGCGGCACTCCGATGGTTACAGCAAGCTCGCTGTACCAACAGCAAACTAACGCGATGGGCGTTACAACTCGGGGCTTTCGATTTCGAAATCCGGCACGTGCCCGGAGTAGAAAATGAAGCAGCCGACGCGCTATCCAGTTGTCCGGCGGGACCGTATACAGTGGACGAAGAATCGTTGGAGAATAATATCCACGACCCCCCTGTGATTCGGCCGGGAGTGTCCGGAGAAATGTTCGGAGTCTTCGGTGATCTGTCCGGCGTGGCCGGAGGACCCAGAGTGGGTGTCAACCAGTGTGGTGCGATCCAGCCGAAGAGGGATGACGGAAACGTCACATTGCAAGATGTCCGAGAGTGGCAACAGAACGACCCGAACATACGGAAGATAGTTGCCAAACTCTCCGGAGACGGTGCAAGGTTCGGGCGTCTGCCGAAGCTGTACGTCATGCGGGACAAGGTGTTGCACCGCCACCCCCGATCCATCGCGAATGGAGAAGAGGGGATGGTCGTCCCAGCTGACAAGGCCCAAATTCTGCTGCAAAGGTGGCACCCAGGGTGGAAAAAAACGTACCGCAGCATAAAGAGTCGTTTCTTTTGGGCCGGTATGCGTGAAGCAGTGCGTAACTACGTGCGGGCATGCGACGTCTGTGCACGGGTAAAACCACTGAATCGTAAACCTGAAGATCGGATGTGCACCAGGGTCCCACGTCAACCTTGGGAGGTACTGAGCATCGATCTTATGGGTCCGTACCCGCGGACGCAGCGGGGTAAGACGACGATTTTGGTAGTAACAGACTGCTACAGTCGCTGGGTAGAGGCCTACCTAAAAGCGATTGTGGATACATTCAAACGGGAGTTGTTCCCACGGTTCGGATACCCGAGGGCATTATTGTCAGATAATGGCCCGCAGTTCGTGTCCAAGGCAATGGGAGAGGCACTCAAGAAGTGGGAGTGGAAGAATGGACGACTCCAATATACCACCCACGTGCCAACCCGGTAGAAAGGCAGAATCAAGAGTTGAAGAAAGGGTTACGAACCTTACTTGTTGATAAGCCTCATCATCTGTGGGATGTCTATCTGCCACACGTGTTGTTCTCCGTAAGAAACAGAGAAAACCGAAACACCGGACAGTCGCCGGCCAAAATGATGTTTGGTCGGGAGATCAAGGCCCCCGGAGACTGGCAGCTTGAGTTGGCTGAAGAGTCACCGGACGACGGCAACAATGGTCCGGAGTTGTCCGGAGCACATCAGAACCCTCCGGTAGGAACCGAAGATTCTCCGGCGGAACAGGATGATGCTCCGGCGGTAGAGGGGGGTTACCCGGTGGTTTCCGGCCCCAAAGCCCCTAATACCCATATACCCCCAGAATCCCCGGGAAAAAGCAATCTGGAAGTAGGGGATTGGGTATACTACAAAGCGCATCCGCAGTCAAGTGCGGAGAAGCGGTTTCACGCGGGGTTCGCCCCGAAATGGTTAGGTCCGGTTAAGTTGGGTAAACCACTAGGAACCGGAGTGTTCTTGACGGAGGGTAAACACCCTACTAAGTTACATGTCTCAGCGATGAAGCGAGCTGTAGGACCGTCAGAGAACACTAACTAATCATACCTTGTTTTAGATGGCAGAACGCGCAAATAACCCGCCACCGAACCGCAACAATCGGCCATCCCGTGGCGTGATCGCCGCCCACGTTTAGAAGCTACGGGCCATGGCCGGGCAGCTCCTCCGAGAAGCCAGGAGGCTCTCCGGGGATGGACCGGAGGACATGGTGAGCGGTTGGTCGGCTGAACGCGCGGCCACCGCCTCATTCGGCCGGATCCGGGCCAGCCCGACGGTGTGGGCCTTTTTCGAGAGGGGGTTCGCCGAGGGACGTCGGTCCACGCGGGCTAACACCCCGCAGCCTACTGCTAGGACGCGGGCAGGACCTCCGGGGAGGGCACCCCCCCGCCGAGAGGCGCCGGCGTACCAGCGGGACAGACGGGGGCGGTTCCAGCCTCTGCAGCCAGCCGTGCAGCCACCAGCTCCGCCGCCAGCCGTGCAGCCAACCGGGCAGCCACCAGCTCCTGAGCCAGCGCCTGGAGCGGCACCACCAGCACCAGCTCCTACACCCACACCTCCGATCCAGCCCTCCCAACCACCAGCCACACCCGAGGCGCAGTTGGCAGTCGTGGAGCGGTGGATCGAGGAGATGGTGGTGACGCACGAGGCGGACACCGACCCCTTGGGCGAATAGGGTCAAGGGCGCTGGTCGCGTTTCGTGGACTTGGGGGGGAGTATGTCGCGGTCGTTATCGCAACGACCGCGGCTGCCTTTTCTCGTCCGCGATAACGCGACTGGACAACCGGTCTGGCCGCCGCCTCAAGGCGTGGCCGACGGCCCGGTCGGCGGCGGCGACGAGCTTTAGCTTTTGCCAAACCGTCGTCGCCGACACACTCGCGTCGTTTATTGTTAATAGATTAAATAAAGTGTGTTTCCGCCGTTACTAACGTGTTCATTTCATATTCCGAACCAGATACCTACAGTTATCCATGCAGAAGTTATCTTATGACTCCCTTACTAAATCCCACAACTAATTCCGAGAAAAAATATCAAGTAAGCATATTTTCAGATATTGTTGTTATCGTACCAACTGTACATCTAATTCATATTAATTATATACATCACCATGACTCAAGCAATATCAAGTTTGATATAAATGGATAAAAATTGTATTTTTCATAAATTAAATGTATATTAAAAACTAAAATTAATATTGTCAAAATATTACTTCATTATTCTGATGTAGCCTACTTTAAATTTTATGTTAATTACAGAAAGCCCAAATAGGTACAAGAAATGTCATTGAACGTGTTTTTGGAGTTTTGAAACGACGTTTTCCCGTCTTGTCTGTTGGCATTCGCACTCAACCAAAGACAGCTTTGACAACAATTGTTGCTACTGCAGTCTTATATAATATTTTACATGTCTTATTAATAAATTTAATTATTATAAGAAATCAAATAAAAACTTAACATTTTATACAAAATGATAAGAAATTATTTTTGAAGTTTTGACATCTCTTCGTCAATAGCTTCAGTTTCTTTCATAGCACTTTCAAGTAATCGTCGTTTTTTTTTCTTTGAGTTCTTTAAGCTGTTCATTAGCTCTTTTTTGGTTTTCTTGAATCTCTGCTTTTCTTGATCTTCTTTTTTTGCTTGTTCTTATGCTTCATGGTAATAAGATCTAGCATTTCGAACAGCATGAATCATAGTTTTTAATATATTTACTTCTTTAGTACCACCAGCAGCATTAGTGGCTGACCAAACATGTCTTTGTCCAATTAACGAATCTTCTTTCATATATTCAGATATACACTCTTTATTTATAGAGAATCCTCGTTCAACAGCTGCATTCCCATGGAATAAAATGAAAATTGTCTTCAGAAAACGCATTTTTTCAACAGACAAATTGCACATACTTGGCAAGTTTGTCCAAAATTCATCCAGGCGATCAGTCTTTAAATAATTTTTACACCGTTCAATAAATTGAAAATTATTAAAAAGCTTTATAAATTCTCTTTCAACTCTATCAGCTGCACAACCAGAGATCAAATTATTGTCAACGAAAATTTCCAAAGTATTTTTTAGTCGACGTAAAGATATTTTAACATTACTTGCAATAATAATAGGATCACAGAATGTAATGCTTTTCACTATGGGGTACTTTAGTGGAGACTTGTCAAGTAATTTGGAACAAAATTTTTGAAAAATCAATGAACAGTCAAGGCTGAATTTTAACATGTCTTTATCATTTATCTGTTCAGTATTCCTTAGAGCTTGACGAGTTGTATAGCCCAAGTCAATATATTTGGCTAAACGAATGTTATTCTTATCAGTAACATCAATACTAGTGATAGAAGTTGATTCAAAAATTTCCTGTTTTATAAATTTTTGCATTATTGTTTCCATAATAGTTTTTAAATCGGTGTACAAAAATTGAGCCATTGGGGCATCTGATTGATAATTCCGTAAAAAAGTTTCAACTTCATTTGCCAATGATTTAAAGAAAGCAAGTTTGGGTTTTAATAGTTTATCATTTAAGCAATTAATCATTATTTTATAACTTAGAGAAGTTGGTTCTCTAGGTGTATTTTTAACAAAATTTACATACTTTTCCAAATTTGGTAAAATGTCTTCAGCTCTTTCAGCTACTTGTATACTTTGAAGCCATCTTACTGGACAAAACTTGAGAGGGAATTTGTATGATCCAGAGCATTTAGTATAGTCGGATCTGCGAGCAGGTACATTTTTAAAATTATTATAAATAGCTCTTAAAAACTCAATGATTTCCCACTTGCTCGTCTGCATAGCAACTTTAAACGAATTGTGTAATGTGTGAATTCCACAAGTACCCAATTCCAACATTACTGTATTGATGTTGGGCATGTTAGCTAATTCCATCTGCAATGTCTTTAAAACTTTAATGTTGACATAAGGCCCATCTATCGATAAATGTATCATTTTATTAAGGTCAAAATTCTTGAGGGCACTCTTCAAGGCTTCTAATAAATCAATAGCAGTCGTGTGTCCTAAAAAACATGATGTCAAATAACGAGAAATTACTTTATTAGATGACTTGCACCAAAATCTCACGATTATATCCATTTGTTCTTTTTGAGATATTTTGTTAAGTGATTCGTCAAATGATGTAGAAAAAAAATCGGAATCTAGAACTTCTGAGATTAAACTCTCAGAAAAATACTTTCCTAATCCATAAATGATTACATAGGTTAATTTAGCTCTTTGAAGTTGTATATTTGAAACAATTTCAGAATCTGGATACATATATTTCATAATTTCCACACATCTCCCACCAGCCGACATTGATAAATGATTTTCAATACAACTTAAATCCCATATTATTATTTCAGCCCTTGTAACATTATCTCGCTCAAGAAAGTAGAAATATTTTGTTTTTTGGTAGACACTGTACAATTATTCTTAACCGTAGATTGATTAGCGTTAACATCGTTTGCCGCCGTTAACATATCATTAACATTATAACTCTCTTTTTGAGCATTAGTAATAGTTGTGTGTTTTTTACCTTTCATATGACTAAGGATTGCTGTAATACCCATGTTGCTTAAAAAAAATGACTTCTGACAGAGTTTGCAAAACACAGAATTTTTATTGCCAACATCTTCCTTTATCCAAGAATATTTGTCAATCCAATTACTTTGAAAATACGTTTTATCCATAGTAGATACAATTTAAATAAAATATAAATTAATAAATGATATTTTTACAGACAAAAACTTAACAAGTATGTAGTATATAATATTTAACATTTTTGAAAATGAATGGCCAGCATTATCATAGAATATAATAAATGATTAGATATAAATAGTTAAATAATATGTTATCACAGAAGAATATCAAATACATTAAACATATTGAGTGATAAAGATTGGTCTTTATTATCTATATTTTATTAACTGCCTATACAGATTAAACCATAGATTAAAGGCATTAAACATACTATTGAATCAATAATATTGATACCTATTATGTTATGAAATATCGTCGAAATAGAGCAATATTGATTCAAGTTTTTGTTCCTAATATATTAATTATCTATCAGACATAATTTAAAAATAATTTTTGTATGAATATATAAAACTAAATAATGAATAAAGTTTGGAATACATAGTTTAATAGTTATATATGTTTTGGAAACCATGCTTTAATATTATAAATATTTTTCCATAATTTTTCCTTATTTCCCTGAGTTTCCCTGAATTTCACTGACAAATAAAAAAATCCCTGATAATTCCAGGTTTTCCCGGTTTTCCAGGTGGCGTAGCAACCCAGGTTATTAATGCCTTCCTTACAACTTACTAGGTATACAAAATTACAATTTATGTTATAATAAGTTACAATGCACTTTTTAAAGTGTTTAAGTAGTTTTAACCTTTCTTTTCTTATCACATAGGCATATTCGATGTGATAAGACAAGAATATATGATTTAATCTTTATTATCATAATGTACTAAATATTAATGGATAAGGAAACTATAGTTTTCTTTACATATATTTGTGTACTTCTAGTTAGTAGTTACTAATTACTAATATATTTAATAGGTATCTACTATATATAGATCAATATAATATGTCAATATTGTGAATAACCATATTAATTGGTAAATACTTGGTTTTTATTTTAATTCAATATCAAAATTAATTTTAAAATTGGTTATTATTGATAATTTAAAATTTATTATCAATAAAAATTCCACCACAGATACAGTTATTATTGGTATTTCAGGAACAAATCTCTGCAAGAATTCATCTTACATGAAGATCCATGTGATGTTGACAACTTAGACTCTTCATGCAATTAACATGATACCCATAATCAATCTACCTTTTCCCAATCTTCAATTAACCAAGGTGTTTCACCACCTTTAAATGTTAGTTCCTCTTCTCATAATAAACAAAATGCAAAACAAACAAAAATTACTGATGACTACTTTCCCAAAGAAATCAATAAAAAGCGTCAAGAGTTAGTATCCAATTGTATTGCAAATTTTATAGCAAAATATATGATGGCAATATCTGTAGTTGAAGGTAATGGTTTTATTGAAATGATGTCTACAATTGTGCCAAGATACAAAGTTCCAAGTCAATCTGCAATAAAAAAACGTATAGAAACTATATACCAACTTGAACAAAGAAGAGTGAAAAAAATGATAGACAATCTTATATATGTATCTGTAGGAGCCCTCACTCGGGACTACCCGAAGGACCACTCGACATATCGAGAATATTACAAGTTGGGTACATTGGCCATAACCTTTAAAACGCCGTAAATGGCAATCGATAGGCAACCCTATGCCTTCGCCTGAATGTTGGCAAGTCGGCAACCTAATGTCCACTGACCGAACGAACGGGAGGGAATTTAGGAAAAGTGAAAGTTGATTATGGGGAGGGGGCTCGGTGGTCGGATCGATATGGTGCAATGATCACCGAGCTTACACAATTAGGGACAAGACTTAAATTACTGAAGTCTTGAGATGTTGACGAAGAGGTTGCTGATCTGGACGACCTGGGCAGCCTCCCACACACCACGGCGAGTGCTGGCGGTCTTATGCGGGAGATGAACAGCACGATGACCAGACGAAGGGATCGTAATCGACGAGTATGCGATGTATAGTGTTACGTACTAACCTCTAACCTTCAGTAGGAATCGATGTAGTGACATTCACACACGACAAATCGGATGATGAAGAAGATCGCAACAAATAAAAAACTCCAACAATTTTACGCCTGAATGGTGAGACAAGTATAATGAAATTCGTGTCGCATTGACAACGAATGTAAATAATAAATATAACAATGTAATAGCGATAATTGCTGTGATGATTGCGCTCAATGCGACTTACAATACAAAAAAGCTCAGCAAAACTATGAGAGAAAAAACAATAATAATAATAATAATAATAATAATAATTTGGGCGTTGGCCGCATAATAATAAAAACAATGATAAGAATAAATAATGATATAAAACAACAAATAATGATAATGGACAGCAACATCTGACCAATAACTTACATAGATAACATATACGACAACGATAATAAATGAACAAAACAATTATAATAATTCAACAAGTAACTATGGAGAGGTGGATAAAAGAGAAGGGAAACAATTAAAAGGAAGAAGATAAGGAGACTGGTCGTCGTCGGGCATGGACACTTGGTTGCGCTAATTGTTTGGCGCGAACAGTATCTTTAACAACAGATTGTTGGTAAAGTAGATCAATTGAATCTTACTACACGGTCACTGCTCATGGAATAGACTCAAATTAGAATTTCAATTCATTTGTTTTATGCACTTCAGTTATGACTGAACGTCATACTGGTGAAAATTTTAAAAATAAACTTGTTGAAACTTTACATCACTGGGATATTATGAATAAAACTGTAAGCATTGCACATGATAATGCTGCAAACATTATATGTGCTATGAGATTATTAAAAAATGAACCAGGTGCTCAATATATTGACAGTGTACACTGCTTTGCGCACACTATGCAGTGTAGTATTAATGCTGGCCTACAAATTGATAATATTAAAACAATTTTGGATACATGTAAAAGTATTGTATCACACTTCAAACATTCAAATGTTGCATATGATGCTTATCGTAATTTTCAAAATACATCTGATACTCCAAAACTAAAATTATTACAATTTGTCAAAACACGGTGGAATGCTGTTTATCATATGGTTGATAGATTAATCGAACAACGTTCTTCAATTACAGTAGTGTTAAATAATCGGACCATTACATCATCGAAAATCGCAAGTGGATTAGAAATAGCTGAAAGAGATTAGCTTTTTTTGGAAGAACTACGCGACTGTTTAAAACCTTTTGAGTTGGTCACAAAAACTATGTCTTCTGAAAGTTCCCCTACCGCGTCAATCGTACAACCACTTATTTATTCAATAAGAGAAAATTTTTCACAGTTAAAATCTGATGATTCAAGTCCTCTTCGTGAGTTTAAATCGACAGTCCAAAAAGATTTTGTCACTTGATTTTCCACTAATTTGAGATATGACCAAAGTTTGATGGGTAATTCTCAACCAACATTATTAGATATATGCACATTTTTCGATCCTAGGTACAAAGAGTTTGAACGAGGTATGGGCGTATCCAATGGAATAAAAGAACTTTTAAAAGAACTAATCAATAATGATCTTGAGTATTTTGACAACCAACCCTCTAATCAGTATACAGAAGAAAAACGTACAGCTTTTGATTTTTTATTTCTATCAGACAATCAAATATTAAATAACTCTTGTGAAGTGTCAATTTATGTTGAGGAACCCCAGATAGACAAAAATACTGATCCTGTTTTGTGGTGGCAGAAAAATGAAATACAGTTTCTAAAATTGGCTAAAATAGCAAAAAAATATTTAAGTGTTCCCGGAACTTCAACTTTGCTGAGAGAGCTTTCTCTAAAGCAGGTAATATAATAACAGCTAAAAGAAACTGTATTTCCGGGAAAACTGCGGATATGCTGATATTTTTAGCTCATAATACAAAAGTTCAGTAGGTAACTATAGATAATATAACATTTGAATTTAAATTTAACAGAATATTTTTTGATTTGTAATTTTATTATGATTCATTTTTTATTATAATATAATTTTTATAATTTTAAAAAAAGGTACACTGAAGGAAAGTAACTAAATGCTATGGAATATAAATAGTTATGTTTTAACTTTTTAAGCTATTATAAGTTTTTTTTTTTAAATAAAGGTGTGATGAAATTTATATTTTATTTATATATTATATTTTTATTATATTATAGTTAAGTCTTTAGTAAGTTTAACTGTTAGCTACTACTCAATACCTATTTAATGTTTAAGAAAAAAAATTAAGTTTTATCATTTGAATAATTGGTACTAAATTATTTTTACAATTAAATAAAACAAAATATATAAGTCATATAAGTCAGGTCATTACGAATTTTCACGTTTACCATTCGGACGGACTTAGTTCAGCGCCAGCAACTTTTACGCGAGCCATGAAATCAATTTTAATGGGCTTGGAGGAATTATACACAGCATATTTAGATGACATTGTTGTTCATGGGTCAAGTTTAAAAGACCATCAAAATAAGTTAGAGCAGGTTTTTACACGATTACGAGTACACAAACTGAAATTACAGCCTAATAAATGCACGTTTCTACGTAAAAAAGTTTTATATTTAGGTCACGTGATCAGCGAAAACGGCGTAATAATAAAATTATCATGTATAAAAGAATGTCTGAAACCGTTAACCGAGAAAGATGTTAAATCTTTCCTAGGTTTATTAAACTATTACCGTCGTTTCGTTGATAACTTTTCCAAAATAGCTAAACCCTTAACAAATTTATTAAAAAAAAAACACACCGTTTGTGTGACGGACATGTGTGAAGACGCATTTCAGGAATTAAAAAACACGTTAATGAACCCACCTCTGCTTATTTACCCTAATTGGGAACACAGGAATATTAATCTTATGACAGACGCTAGCCAATATGCGATCGGAGCTGTCCTATCGCAAGGCGAAGTGTATAAAGATCAGCCCGTAGCTTATGCAAATAGGACGCTTAACAAAGCTGAAATAAATTATAGCGTAATACAAAAAGAGTTATTAGCCATAGTTTGGGTCGTAAAACACTTAAGACCTTATTTATACGGTAAAAAGTTTAAAATAATTACCGATCACCGTCCGTTAACGTACTTATTTAATATAAAAGACGTGTCGTCTCAGTTAATGCGATGGAGATTACAACTAGAGGAGTACGATTACGAAATACTCTATAGGGTCGGTCCACAACATTTGAACGCAGATTGCTTATCTCGTATACATCTTGTTACGAACAATGAGCCAACTAGCGATTTTGAAATATAATATAAACAGGCCGAGAATAGGCCAATCTTTAATTCCAAAATAATAGAAATAGAAGGAAGTATAAAAAATGTTAAAAAAAGACGAAAACATAATTTTACCAATATCAAACGATAATATAATAACGCATCCGGCGATAAGAGAAATAATGAGCAGTAATAATTTACCGTCTCAGATAACATTCGATGAAAATAACAAATTTGTAATAATTAACCAATTAAACAAAATAATTGTATTTTATAATCTTAAAAAACATAATTACACGGGGATGAATGCCGAAAATTATTTTAATGCGATAAATGAAATTAAATTATTTTGTGTCAATAAACAGATTAATCAATTTGCTATAATTAGATTAGAAGGGTTAACAACATTGACCTGTTATGAGCGCATTCGTACAATGTTCCGTTACCTATTCCGTAACACTGATATACAAGTAACCATTTATAAAGAACAATGTTCTACGGAAGAAGAGAAAAATCAAATCATTAGGGAATATCATGATTCATTAGTAGGAGGGCATCAGGGAACCTCACGTACAGTGAAACGCCAAAAACAAAAATATCAATTGAGAAATATATAACAGGACGTAGCCAACTATATTAAAACGTGTAATATTTGTCAGAAAAATAAATCCGGTAAAACAATTAAACAACCTATGCTTATCACGACCACCGTGTCCACAACCTTTCACAAAATCTTTTTGGACATCGTGGGACTATTTCCGATAACCACGGCAGACAATTCATATATTTTAACCATACAGGACGAATTATCGCGATATGGGGTTGCCGTAGCCTTAGCCTCGACAGACGCGAAAACGGTAGCACAGGCTTTTGTAGAATGTTTCGTATGTATATACGGAATTCCAACAACAAACTTAACAGATTGTGGCACACATTTTTATCTAATCTTTTTAAAGATGTATGTAAATTGCTTAAAATCAAAAAAATCAAAAACAACACCGTGGCATCCGCAATCGAATGGTTATTTAGAAAGGTCGCATAAGTCATTAAAAACATTTATACGCAGCTTCGTAGATAAAGACAATAATTGAGACGCATTATTAAATTACGCAATGTTCTGTTATAACTCTACGGTACACACATCTACGAAGTATACACCTTACGAATTGGTGTTCGGGAAAAAACCGATTATATCATCTGTTTTCTTGCAATCGCCCAAACCACAATATAATTATGACGACTACGCGTTGGATCTTAAAAAAAATATGCAGGAAAAGCATAAAACAGCTAGAGAAAATTTAATCGTGAAAAAGAATTAAAATAAAATAAATTACGATCGTACCGCGAATCCACTTGAATTACACGTGGGAGATAAGGTTCTCATAAAAGAACAAAATAGAAAAAAATACCTTAGGTTTAAATTGGACGGGACCTTTTGAAATAATAATGATTCATGAAAACGAAAACGTAACAATTTAAAAAGGGAGGAAGGACTACAGAACTCATATTAATAACATTAAGAAATTTTTAGAGACCGATATATGAGATATATGAAATAAAAATCAAACCACCCCTACCCATTTTTGTCCGCGGATTGTTGGACTTCGCAGCATTTCTAACCTAATTTTTCGAGACCAATTTATAAGCAGTATAATGCTCATAACATTTGTATATATAGATAGATCTGTAGTGCTTTACAATATTAAATATTATTAAAAAAAAAAAAAAATAATAATAATATATATTAAAAAAAAAATACCATTAAAATCCTATTTCCATTGTCTATTATTCTGTTATAATACATATAAAAACAGCAAGTTCGTCATTATGGATTTCGAATTTGGAATGCTTGATAGAACAAACATTGTGCTAATCCCAAGCGCTATGTCTAATAGTTTGGACCCTTTATAGAATAATAAAAATTGAGGGAAAACCTCTACTTCTTACCAAGGACCGACAAGTCAAGACAATGGAGGAAAGGGAGGTATTGAGAGCGATTGAAGAAATCTGTAGAATTTTTAAAGAAAAAGAGGAATTATTATTTCCAGTACTAAAACAAATGCAGGACAGCATAAATACAAAGAATAGCAATCTCAACATTTAATATATTAAAAAATATTTAGAAAAAGATAAGAGAAAACCGATTATAGTCTTTTGGAATGGTAGTACAGATAAGGAAATAATGGAACGATTAGGTTTAGGGAATTATCATATGATAGAAATAAGTAGTTATGATATATTAAACAACCAAATATTCTATTTACAACTTAAGAACATAAAAACGAAACAAATCATTGTTTCAGAAGAGATAGGGCATGTCGAAAAAAAAGGAAGACTAGGTATTAAATTTTACATAGGCACATAATCAAATATGTAATAAAACTCACACGTTATCATACGTGCATGACCCTTGTACCGACGTCGCGGTAACTAAATGTTTATTTGATAAGTTGTTTCGTATATATAATACAAGAAAAATTAATATCATAAGTTATAAAAAAAAATAAATAAATAAGATTATATATTTTAAAAAAAAAAAATTTAATAAAATAAATATATTAAGGGAAATAAATAATTAAATTCTTATTATCATAATTCATAACGTATCTATAATAAGCGCAATTTTCAGAATAACTATTGTTCTTATGGTTGCATGTTGTTCCGTTTACGGCGTTGAAAGGTATGCAGACGAAAAATAAAATACAAAATGAGGGCTGTACTACGAGAACTACTACTTAGAAGGTGTAGGAATACTATCATTAAACGAAACCTGCAAAACATATGCTACCCGAGATATTCTGATTCCGCACAGGGTAGAAAATGAAGAGGAATACATCGATTTCATTCCAAATTCTCAAATTACAGAAATGGAAAATATATACATTGATTTAGATCTAGTGGCTTAATCTACAGTTGAAATAAAAGAAATAGTAGGGAAGAAAGTTACCATAGATACAATCAAAAGCAGCAAGAACAAGCACGACTATTAATTATATGTAACCAGTGCAATAGTCATAGCCTGCATCCTTATGTTCGTAATAAGCTATTTAGGAAAGCTAATTCGAAGTATTGGAAAACAGTCGGTGAACCAAAACAAACCAATCGAGATTAAGTCAAAAGTAATCTCTGAGCAGCCAGAACAGCTTAAAGAGGAACATGCAACTAATAATGAACAGTGCATCGTCTTTACACAGTCGGACACTGCATACTCTCTATATACACGATTATGATACGGAGTATCATTCTAAATGGGGAGGAATGTAGTAAGCTGACGTAGGTATGGAAAGCCTATAGTGCAAAAGGTCAAACACAACATCACGACACCGGAATAGGCCACTCATCGGGCCTTCTCATTGGTAAACACCGATTTAGATTATTGTAGCAGTTTTCTATAACGCCAATTATCCTATCCTAATCAGGGCATGTCTCCATATAAATAGGAGCCATTCACAAGATCTGATCAGAGAAGTCTAGCAAGTCTTACACAGAACGTCTCACCCATGCTTACCCGAAGCCTCTAGGGAAACGTTCTCACAACACTTACTCTCCGGTAGAATACTATTCAGTCGAAAAACTTCTAGTTATAATAAGTATATTAATTAATTTGATACAGTGCAATAAACAGTTGTAACTTAACGTTTATAAATCAATAAAGTCTTAATATTTATTGTATACATCTTTCCATCCTCTTCCACTCCAAGTAGCATCGAACGTGTACTCGTCGTAAAAGAAGCGTGTACCAACCCAGCGGTGAGAGCGACGGGTTACTACAGCCGTATGGATTAGTATTTAGGCGAAAGCCAAATATTCCATCCACGTTTTATAAATAACCTGAAGCTCAATATAATTACAACAATTACGTGTTAGACTTAAAACGTATGATGCAGGAGAAACATAAAATTGCGCGTACAATCTGTGGTGATTATGACGTGTTATCACCACTTACGCTAGCGCATCCGTCAGATTATTGTCGTTACCATTTTTGTTGTACGTTCCTAACGTCGAATTATTTTTACTTGGCTGTGAATTTTTATATATTATATTTTTTGTATTGTCTTTGGTCGCGCCCCCGTAACTTTTTCTCCCGCCTCGCGCGCTAACGTTTTCACTGTTATGGGCTCAAAGCCACCATCGCTCGCCGTGGCGATTCACTCTTTCCGCCGCGTGCAATACTTTTTGTTACTCACATTTTGTTAATTTTTTATAATTTATTTTCTGTTTTTTTTTTTTGGTTGAGCATTATACAGACACGACGCTTACACAAGCATTTGTCGTTTTATTTTTTGCAATTAAATCCTTCTTTTCTTATAGTCAGAAAGCAGTTAGTGTCCTACCGGCGTGTCGTATCTCGTTTCGATCCCGGATAATAAATCGCACCGGTAGACATCACATATCTAATTACGAAAAAAGAAACCAATAAAAATATTATGACAAGACAGTCAATAATATTGATGTAAACGTCGAAGACAAAGTCCTAATAAAAGAACAAAATAAAAGAAATACGTTAAGCCGGAATTGGACCAGGCCATACGAAGTAATTGAAATACATGATAACAAAAATATAACGATTAAGAAAGGTCGAAAAGGTTACCGTATACATAAAAAATTATTCTACGAGACGGAACTCTATACTACGTTTCAAAAGAGATTATACCAAATTTACGTAACAAAACCGGTTTTGCCCGTAGCCGCACGGTATAATCTCTTTTGAAACGGAGTATAATAAAAAGTGTATAATTACATTAATTAAGTAGTTTGTTTTTATTATTTATCGTAATCAAGGCCGCCCGCAGAAATTTTTCTCTGGGGGGGGGGGGCAGCGAAAAAACAATACACTTATCATAAATTCTGTTTTTTATTTTTTTTTTATTTAAACAAATTATCCTAATGAGCGGGGGGGCCGTGGCCCCCCCCTGCGGGCGGCCTTGATCGTAATAATTTGGTTATCGGATAATATAGAATATAAGAGGTTAGATTTTGTTAAGTTTTTAAGATATCAGTATAATAGTTTCTAAATGGAAAACAATTTTTTTTTGCTTAACAGAGAAAAGCCGCATAAATTTGTCATTATGGACTTCGAATTTTCACCGATAGACAGATACTGTAAAGTTTTAATATCCGGGGCAATATGTAATAGTTTGGATCGTTTCAAAACCACGAAACTTGAGGGTAGACCGTTATATCTGCCATGAGAGCAAGAGGAGTCAGACCTATGAGTGATCAAACAATGAAGAGAGCTATAAAAGAAATCCACCGGATATTTACTAGAAAATCCAAAATAAAAGATGCGTGTCTTAAACAATTTACGTTAAGTCTAAAAACTACAAGAAATACATTAAACAAAAAATTTTATACAAAATTATATAAATAAAGGTAATAGTGTTGTTTAGTGGGTCAAGCGATATAGATATACTATTTAAATTAGGTACTCACCAATACCCAATTCTTAATATATTGTGCTATGATACCACAAACACAAGTAGATTTTATTTACAACTAGAACATTTGCTTGACAGGAAACTTATTTATGAAATTGAATTGGGCAATTATAATAAGTATAGTGATCGCCGTGCAGGACACGTTGAACACAATTACAATTAATTATTTAAATGACGTAGCACGTTTGTCGTCAGTCTTAAGATGTTGAGTTGAGAAAGATAGGTAATAATT